>NC_143538.1:2312427-2549437 GCF_031878675.1 Megascapheus bottae | reverse complement strand
TTTTCCCCACCAGGCTGGCATTCTACCACTTGAGCCACGGCTCCGCGTCCAGCTTTGTGCTGGTGCATGGGAAAGTCCTAGCCTTGGCTGGGTTGGAACCGCGACCCTGGGTTCTCAGCCCGGCAGCAGCGGAGCTCAGGGCGCCTTTGTTCCGGAGTCTCCCGTGGACCGGGCCGCGTGGCCCGGGTCCGCCCTGGGAGGGCCTCGGCTCGGCCTGGACCTTGGATTCCAGCCATGCACCGGGGATGTGGGACCCGTGGGGACGCGGGGCGGGGGCGAGGCCGCGGCCCGGCCCTGCCCGGCCCTGCCCGGCCCGGAGGGCGGCTCGGCTGACGCTCCGCCCGGCCTCCACGCCCCCCACCCCGCCCTCACCCCAGTCCCAGCGGGCCGAGGCCCCGCCCCTCCGGGAGGCCACTCACCGGCTCCCGGCCCCGCGCCCGCCCCGCTCCGGGTCCAGGCAGCCCTTCTGCGAGCCCAGAAAGCCGAAGCTGGACTGCGGGAAGCGGTCAAAGTCCCCGAGGGGAAGCGCCCGGTACCCCGACCGGCCCAGCATCTCTCCGGACCGGGACCCGCCCCGCGCCTGCGCAGGCCCCGCCCCGCCAGGCCACGCCCCCGAAGAGGCCACGCCCCCGATCGCTTCCGGTTCACTCGCGGGTCCTGTGCAGGGCAGGAGGACAGTCGGCGTCCGGCCGTGCGCATCCTCACAGCGCCCCGAGCGGCCGGAGGACCGAGCTGCAGCCCAGCCGCGATCTTTAGGATCCACTCGGGGTCCAGGACTCCTGGACCTCACTTGAGCTCAGGCAAGGTGCCGGAAGGGGCAGGGGCCGAGTGCTCTCCATGATCAGTCCTCTCCACACTCTCCAAATCTATGCATGCGGGACGAGGGCGAGCTGAGTTTCTGTGTCCCGTCCAGCCAGCAGGGGCTGTGGGACAGATCTGGAGGACCGCGGAGGACAGGGGCCTGCCAAGGCGCAAGGACAGTTGCGGCGTTTTGCTGGTTAGGTAGACGTATCCTGCCTGGGCTGGCTTCCACCCCAGATCCTCCAAACCCAGTCTCCCGAATAGCTAGGACGGCAGGTGTGAACAACCCACACGCAGTGTCTACTTTTCACTGAACCAGACCTAACGCCTGTCCTACCTGCCGGCGGGGCCTCTCCCTGCCCGCGGGGTCTCCTGCTTCCGGACCCTACCCGCTGCACACGGCTCATGCCCGGCACCCCAGCTACTCAAGAGGCAGAAATTAAAGGCTCGAGGTTCCAGCCCAGCCGAGACAGGAAGTCCGTGAGATGCTTATCTCCACTGAACCATCAAAAAGCTGAACGTGGGGGTGTGACTCAAGTGGTAAAGCGCCAGCTTTGATGGAGAAGTTCAGCACCCAAGCCCCGAGTTCAGGATCCGAGACTGCGCACGCGCACGCGCGCACACACACACACCACCGCCCCCGGCGAGCTCCTCGGGCTCCCAGCGGCAGGGACTCAGTCCAGCCAGGCCTGCATGAGGTGCAAATCTCCTTGGAGGGAGTGGGTGGGTCCAGGGGTTCTCTGACAAACAGAAGTGGTTCCCCTCTGTGTCCAGGTTCCCACCTGGGGTGGACAGCGAGCTGTGCACGGGACCTGGACCACCCACGGCAGGACCTGGGGGTCTCAGCTGTCAGCCCCCCTCCTTTGGAACTCAGGAAATGAGCTCTTTGGTTCAGAGCTAGCGCCCTGCCACTTAGAGCCACAGCTCCATCGCCTTCTTTTCCTAATGACAGTGTCACTCCAGCCCTCAGGCCTCTGCCTCCTCGGTGTCTGGAGTTGGAGTTGTCTGCTCCCCGTTGCTCCTCGCCTTCAGCCAGGCCTCTCTGCTTCACCCCGGCCAGAGGCTGGGCACTCAAGACCCGCCCCTTCACCCAGGCCCGGGCCCCGCCCCTAGGCCCGGGCCCCGCCCCCAGGACCCTCCCCTTCACCCAGGCCCGGGTCTCGCCCCAGGCCCCTCCCCTACACCCGGGCCCCGCCCCCAGGCCCCGCCCCTTCACCCAGGTCCGGGCCCTGCCCCCAGGCCCCTCCCCCACACCCGGGCCCCGCCCCTTCGCCCAGGTCCGGGCCCCGCCCCCAGGCCCCGCTGCTGGGTTTCACTTCCTATCGGAGGAGGCGGTGTCTCCGGAAGTCCACGCCCCCTCCGCCGTAGATTGGCACCGGCGCCCGCTCTCCTCCACCCGGGGCCGGGAATCGAAACTGAACGGGGACCATGCTGAACTCGTTGTCGCCCTCCGGGTCCCAGGGCCCCGAGCCCGAGCCTGCCACCAGGCCAACCCCCGCCGCCTCTCCCGGAGGGCCCGGGCCCAGCCCCAGCCCCGCGGAGGTAGGTAGGGGCGGGAGGGGAGGGATCGGCGCGGAGCGCTAGGCCCAGCCCGCGCACACACCTGTGGGTGCTGCCCTGCGGGCGCCGGGGCGGGGACGGCCGGGGCCAGCCTGGGAGGACGGCCGGGGGACGGAGCTCAGGAGAGGCGCGCAGGCCCTGAGTTCAAGTCCCAGGACTGGCGCGGGGCTCTGTTTCTTTTTTTTACTAATTTTTAGAATCCCTCTCGACGTCTCGGAAGCACTGCTCTGAAGCGGCGGCTCCTCTCACCCCTAATAACCCGTGTTTCTGTCTGTGTGACGTTGGCTCTGCTGGCTGGTTCAGCAAAAGGGAGATTTACAGGGTTTCCTTCCTTCGCCTCTGCCGTATTTCACCAGCCAGGGGCTCCTGTTCCTTTCTTTTTTTCCTGTGGGCTGTGGGTTTGAACTCTGGGCCTGCGAACTGGCCCTGAGCGTGTGGGCTCAAGGCTTAGCACTCCACTACTTTGAACTCCAGTGCTGCTTCCTGTGGGCTGGTGATTCACTGGAGGTCATCAAAGTCACAGGTTTGCCTGTGCGGGCTGGCTGTGAACTGTGATCCTGAGATCGCAGCCTCTGTGATGACAGATGTGAGTCACCTTTTGAAGGTTAATATTTCCTTATAGATAGGAGCCATAGGGTTTATCTGTTCAGGGGCGTTTTATTAGGGTTATGTTGGCAGCATTAGCTGCTGTGTGCGTTGAGGCACAAGTATGTGTCTGACATCTTTTTGTTTGGGGAGTGTATATCAAAGAATTACATTGTTGGGTATCGTGGTACTTTCTGTAAGTACCTCTCCAAACAAAAAACTCTGAGGTTGGTTCTTAGTGTATCTACCTTCTTAACTGAGTTTTTTTTTTTTTTTTTTGCCAGTCCTGGGCTTGAGCTCAGGGCCTGAGCACTGTCCTTGGACTTTCTCAAGGCTAGAGCTCTACCACTTGAGCCTCAGCACCACTTCTGGCTTTTTTCTATGTATGTGGTACCAAGGAATCAAGCCCGGGTCTTCGTGCATGCTAGGCAGGCACTTTAACCACTAGGCCAAACTCCCAGCCCGACTTTAGAGTTTTTGAGATGTTTTTGTTTTGTTGGTTCATTGGAAATAAAAGTCTCATAGACTTTCCTGCCTAGGGCTGGATCCTAAGATCTCAGCTTCCTGAGTGGTTAGGATGATAGGTCTGTACTTTTGGCATCTGGTATCTGTTGACAAATAGACATTAGGAAAGTGGCATGCTGAGTCAGTGGGGAACTTGAAGCCCTGGGGAACCGGGATTTTGTATCATCAAATGGCTGCTGGCCTAGAATTTAAGGTCCCCTCCCACCTTTTTGTCCTTCAGCCACCCGTGGAGGAAGAGTTCCAGTTCCTGCTCTGCCAGGGTTGCCAGGCCCCGGCCAAGTGCCCCAAGCTGTTGACTTGCTTGCACACGCTGTGTTCCCGCTGCCTGGACACCCACGGTTTGCAGTGCCCCACCTGCCAGGTCCCCCAATCCCCAGAAGCCAAGGAGGCCGTCCTAGACAACGTGTTCTTCGAGAGCCTGCAGCGCCGCCTGAGCCTGTACCAGCAGATCGTGGATGCCCAGGCGCTTTGCACACGCTGCAAAGAGCCAGCCATCTTCTGGTGCTTCGAGTGCGAACAGCTGCTCTGCACCAAGTGTTTCGAGGCCCACCAGTGGTTTCTAAAGCACGAGGCCCAACCCCTGACGGAGCTCCGGGACCAGACAGCCCGCGAGTTCCTAGATAGCACCCGCAAGTCCAACAACATCTTCTGTTCTAACCCCAACCACCGCACCCCAATGCTGACCAGGTCAGTGTGGGGCAGCGCAGAGCAGGGCCAGGGCTGGGGGACAAAGGTGCCAGTCATGCAGGAAGTGCCCAGGAGCTCATGCCTGAGTGTCCAGAGCTGGGCATGGGGTCAGGATTGCCATTCTCAGTAGTGTGTGTGTGTCTGTGTCTGTGTCTGTGTCCGTGTGTCCTGGGGCTTGAACTTAGGGCCTAGGCACTGGCCCTGAGCCTTTTTGCTCAAGGCTGGCACTCTACCACTTGAGCCACAGCTGCACTTCTAGCTTTCTGGTGGTTAATTAGAAGAAAACAAAAGTCTCATGGATTTTCCTGCTCTGGCTGGCTTTGAATTGCAATCATTAGATCTCAGCCTCCTGAATAGCTGGGATGACAGGTGTGAGCCCCCACGCCCATATTGTTTCAGTTTTTGATGGTTATCATTAGCTTTCACTCAGGGTCTGAGCGCTGTCCTTGGACTTTCTCAAGGCTAGAGCTCTACCACTTGAGCCTCAGCACCACTTCCAGCATTTTTCTATGTACATGGTACCGAGGAATTGAACCTGGGTCTTCGTGCATGCTAGGCAAGCACTCTACCACTAGGCCAGACTCCCAGCCCTCTG
Source organism: Megascapheus bottae (assembly GCF_031878675.1). Taxonomy (NCBI): domain Eukaryota; kingdom Metazoa; phylum Chordata; class Mammalia; order Rodentia; family Geomyidae; genus Megascapheus; species Megascapheus bottae. The sequence goes on along the minus strand of NC_143538.1, from coordinate 2,544,684 downwards.
CTTTATAGTTTTATAGCATGGAGAAGACCAGTATACTTTGTTCCTGCTCAACCAGACAGTTTCTTATGTTTTGGTATAGATTGTTCACTTCCTTAGGGAATGCTAAGGAAAGCACAGCAAGGAAGTTGATTTCTTGTGGTTTATCTCTTGTAGTTTATCCTCTTCAGTTAGTGGTGGTTGTTTATAACTCCAGAATAGGTGCTTGGGCCATTTTCAGCCTTTTGCTCCATTTCCAGCCTTTTAATGGTTAATTATCATCTTAGGAATTTTTTTTTTTTTAACCAACCCCGATCCTTCTATTCTCAGCCTCCCATGTAGCTAGGATTACAAGCACTGGCTGATGAAACGGTGTTCTTCCATTCCTGATGCTCAGAGATCTAGGGCCATGGCCACTGCTCATAGCTAGTTAATGAAGGCACCACCATGGGATGTGGTCCCAGGGGACACAGAATCCAAGGGATTGTTTTTCCCCTTCGTAGATGGGGACTTTCCTCCTCAGCCAGGACCTCGAGAACTGGAATAACAAAAGGCCAGAGGAACACAAGTCCATTAGCCTGTGTGCCCAAAGAATCTAGGAGTGAATATGCCACAGAGGCTTGAGAGTGAGTCATGTCTCTAGTCCCATCTAGACAAGAGGCTGAGATCTGAGGATTGAGGATCAAAGCCAGATGGGCATTAAAGTCTATGAGACTCTTATCTCTAGTGAACCACCAAAACACTGGAAATGGAGCTGTGGCTCAAGTGGTAGCACACTAGGCTTGAGCACAAAAGCTCAGGGACTGAGTTCAAACCCTAGGGCCAGCACACACACACACACAGAGTCCCCTGGGCCTTTTGCTGGCACCACCTGTCACAGCCGTGCCCCCATGCAGTCCTGTTAATGTCTCACTTGGTCTCAGGGTGTCACCAGGATTCTTGGCCCACTAAAATGTCAGGAGAGTCACGAGTTTGAGGCCAGCCTCTTCATGGTTTGAGACCATGACTCAAAATTAAGTGAATAACCTGTACAATCACATTTCTTGTATTGGGCAGCTACTGAGGCCCTTTATTGCTAGGCTGGTGCTCTACCACTTGATCCACGCCTCCAGCCTTGCCTTTTGGCTGGTTGATTGCCGGTTGAGTCTAGTGAATTTAACCAGACTGACTTCAAATTATGGTCCTGGAGGATCCCGAGTAGGTGTGAGCAGTGGTACCCAGCTTGGGAGGGGATATTTTTTTTTTAAATAATGCAAATCATTAATGCAGCTAATCATGCAATTTTTAACACGCAGCATCTACTGCCGGGGCTGCAACAAGCCACTGTGCTGCTCGTGCGCGCTCCTGGACGTGGGCCACAGCAACCTCAAGTGCGACCTGGGCGGCGAGGTCCAGCAGCGCCAGGGGGAGCTGCGTGCCACTGCGCAGGCGCTGCAGGAGCAGGAGCGCGCCTTCGCCTCCGCGCGTGCGCAGGTGCTCACGGCGCTGGGCCAGCTGGGCTGCGCACGCACCAGCACCGAGGAGCTGATCCGCGCCAGCATGCAGCAGGCAGTGGCGCTCGTGCAGGCGCGGGAGCGCGCGCTGCTGGAGGCGCTGGAGGCGCGCTTCCAGCGGGAGCGCGCAGACCTGTCGGGCCAGCTGCAGCGCCTGGACGCCGTGCTGCAGCGCATGCGCACGGGCAGCGCGCTGGTGCAGCGGCTGGAGCTGTACGCCTCGGACCAGGAGGTGCTGGACATGCACGGCTTCCTGCAGAGCGCGCTGGACCGCCTGAGCCGGGAGGAGCCTCGGGGCCCCGGGGAGCCCCGGAACCCCGGGGAGCCCCGCAGCTTCGCAGAGATCGAGGTGCGGCTGCAGGATCTGGTGTCTTGCATCACTAGTAAGTCCCCGGGGGCCGGCGTGTGGGCAGACTTACCCAAGATCTTCAGGGGGCCGCAATCCCGAGGATCCCTGTTCGAGGCCAGCCGGGGCAAAAAGTGGGCTGACCCCCTCTGAAAAGCTGAGCACCCGGGGAGACACAGGCGTGCCATCCCTACCTGCATTGCAGCATGGGGCCCACGCTCACCTCAGCAGAGAAGTGCAACCAATACCTAGGGGAAAATGACAGAAGCCGAAATGGCTGGAGGATGGCTGGCGTGGTGAGCAGGAAACACCTAGCCCAAGCCCCAGTACTGCCAGGAGGAAAGGAAAACAGGATTTTTTTTTTTAGTAAATCTTCTAGGTGCCTTCAGGTTCTAAGTTCCATGGTGCAGAATAAGGGGGTCGGGGGTGGCATGGGGTTAAAAGTACCCAGAAGTTAGTTTTGCTGACTTCCAAGACACATGCTGCCAGGGACTGGCACTCACGCCTGTCATCCCGGCTGTTCCGCAGGATCTGAGGATCAAAGTTCAGAGGCCACCAGGGCAGAAAAATCTGTCCAACTCTTCACTCCATTTAACCAGTAAAGAGCCAGAAGTGGCTTGCATGATAGAGTCCTATCCCTGAGCACGATAAGCTAAGGGACAGCACCCCGGCTGTGAGTTTAAGTCCTAGTACCAACACACAGAGTTGTTGATCTGGAATTACTTTAAGGTTTGGCCACAGTTTGACTTGCTACTGGCTAAGGATGGAGAGGGGTGCATTTGGGGGTTTGGGGCCAAAGAAGTAATTCTCTAATGCTCCATCCCCTTCTCTAGCTGGGCTGAAGCCAGATGCAATTCCAGAAGCTTCCTCCCATCCTCCAGTTTCTCCCTGGAGATGCCCAGTGGAGGCTATTGGGGCAGGGCCGCCCCTTTCCCTGTCAAGGCTGGCACCTTCTCACTGGCCATCTCTCTCCTCTGCTCAGATGCCGTGCTGTCCAGGGAAGCCAGCCCAGAGGTCGCAGATACACCTCAGAATTCTCTGGATGTGGAGCTGGTGAGGGATTGGGGTGTGGAAAGAGGATGCAGGCTGGGTGGCCCGGGAGTCCTGAGTCCCTAGGTCTGCAGGGAGAATGGGCCAGCAAGTGGACATTAGGCATGGCTTGTCTGGCTAGCACTGGATTCCTAAAGGCCAACGTAGCTTGTGTAAGTGCACGGGTAATAGGGCTTGAACTCAGGACCTCGCTTGACTTTGCTCACTTGTGCTCCAACCATTTGAACTACACCTCTACTTCTAGCTTTTGGCTAGTTAATTGGATATAAGAACCCCACGGGCTGCTCAAGCTAGCTTCAAACTGCAATGCTCAGATCTCAGCCTCCTCAGTAGCTGAGATTACAGGCGTAAGCCACAATGCCCAGCAGCAACTATACTGCAGCTTTGAAGAAGTGGGCACAGGGTCCTTGGAAGCAGCTGTGCCACACTGGGGGACCTGTGGCTCACGCCTGTGGCCCTAGCTACTCAGGAGACTGAGATCTGAGGACTGGGATTCAAAGCCAAGCTGGCAGGAACAGCTGTGAGACTCTCATCTCCAATGAGCTAGCAAAATGTTGGAAGTGAAACTGTGACTCGAGTGGTAGAGCACCAGCCTTTAGTGAAAAATGCTAGGGGACACACCAAACACAAAATAAAACACACACACACACACAGACACAGACACACACACACCCACACAGACAGACACACATACACACACACAGACACACACACACAGACACATACACACAGACACACACACACACACAGAGACAGACACACACACACAGACACACACATACACACAGACACACAGACACACACAGAGACAGACACACACACACACACACACAGACACACACACACAGAGACAGACACACACAGAGACAGACACACAGACACACACACACACACACACAGACACACACACAGACACACACACACTGACACACACACACCGACACACAGACACACACACACAGAGACAGACACACACAGACACACACACACCGACACACAGACACACACACAGACACACACACACAGAGACAGACACACACACACAGACACATACACACAGACACACACACACAGACACACACACAGATACACACACAGACACACACACAGACACACAGACACACACACACAGACACACACACAGACACACACACTGAGACACACACAGACACATACACACAGACACACACACAGACACACACACACGGACACACACACACGGACACACACGGACACACACACACAGACACACACACACCGACACACACACACACACACACACACCCCACCCAGGTGGTTTTCTGAATACCTGGGTCTAAAGGAAGTGTCATGGTGGCTGGGGAGGGCCGTGGTGGCGGGGGAGGGCCGTGGTGGCTGGGGAGGGCCGTGGTGGCGGGGGAAGGCCGTGGTGGCGGGGGAGGGCTGTGGTGGCTGGGGAGGGCTGTTTCTCCCCAGCAAGCTCTGAGGTAGGGCAGTGGCTAAATGGGAAGCCTCAGATCTCTGACCTGCTGCCTGGCCACTTGTGACTTTATTTCCCAACTTTACAGCCCAGGGACGAGCAGAGGACAGAAACCCAGGCTTTGGACCAGGCTGAGACACTCCCTGTGGCTGTGGAGCCATCCAAGCCAAGCCCTATCCCAGTGCCCAGATACAACTTCTGCATGACAGGCCCATTCTACAGAGAGGTGAGCCTCTCCCAGCCTGCCTCACCCGAGGCCCCGACTCCAGGCAGACATGGAGTCAGGACGAGAATCTGGGCTTTCCTCGGCTGTCTGAGCTCTGAGCTTTCCCCTTACCCTGGGCTGTACTTCCCAGCCCGGGTGGGTGATGAGACACTCAGGGCCTTGCAATCAGGAACCAAGTTGGGTGTTCCCAGCAGCCTGGGAGGGCTTCCTGCAGGAAGAGGCGAGGTCTGTGGCAAGACGGAATGCAAGGAGCCAAGTCCTCTGCTCCCATACCCTAACCTTTGGGCTTTGGGGCTCCTTATGCAGGAAGGTTCCGGAATAAACCCCCCCAAGAAGAGGAAGTCCTGTTATACCCAGTGCTCCAACAAAATCATCAAGATGGAATCCGAGGACGAGAAGGAGACGAGGCTGTCCACAGACTCTTCCGAGCACCCCAGACCCAGCACCTCCAGGGCAGCCACGCCTCCCCACCTAGATGTGGATGGCTTGCCCAGCCCTGAGACGCCCCCACCCGTAGCTCAAGAGGTTCTTCTGCCTCAAAGCAACCATGTGTCCAGTGAGGACCTAGAGCCAGGTAGGGAGGGTGGGAGGTGGCAGGGTAGTGGCACCCTTGGAGCATCTCCCCCCCTCACACTCTAACCGTGACCCCCACATGCCCCCCCCCCCCAGCACACACATCCACTCCCATCACTTTCACAACCTCTTCTGCAAAAGGCCTGAGTATCTGGTGGTGCAGGGATGTTGAACCCAGGGCCCCGTGCATGCTAGGCAGGCACTCTTCCACTAAGCCACACTCCCCACCCCCGCCTGAGTATCTTGTTTGTTCTCCTGGGATGTCTTTGGAAGGGCAGCTGTACTGGGATTTACACTTGGGCCTCCTGCTAAGCGGGTGTTGTGTTCCTTGAGCCATTCTGCCCCTTTTGCATAGGTTTTCAGGCTAAGGTCTCATTTCATGCCCAGGCTGGCCTAGACTTTGATCTTCCTTTTCATGATCCTCTTTATTGCTGAGGTGACAGGATTACACCACCAGCTGCTTCTGTCCCAGGGCTGGGACCTTGAACTTCCCAGCCTCAGCCTCCTGAGTAACCGGGGTTACCACGTGTGCCAGCAACTCCACCAAACAGGGAGGTTGAGTATGTGGCTAGGAGTTGAAGTGAACCAGACTTGTGGAACGAGAGCTTTCCCTGCCTCTGCTGGGCCCAGAGTCCTGCTTGAGCCCGGAGCCTGACCACGCTCTGAGCTCTCACTGCCCCGCAGCAGTCCCTGGTTAGAACAAACCAACCACTCCTAACCCCACTACTCAGGACGCTGAGGCAGTCCAGGCTGGAAAGGTCTTTGAGACACCCCCAAAAAGCCAGAAGGGAGGTGTGGCTCAAGTGGTAGAGCACTGTCTTTGAATGGAATAAGCTCTAAGGGACAACACCCAGGCTGAGTTCGACCCCAGTACTGGCACAAATACACACACACACACACACACACTCAGTGGGCCCACAGAGGCGGCTGAGCCCCCACAGATGAGGCATAACCAGAAATGGTAGAAATCCCTCAGCCACCCCAACTGTTCCACAAAGCAGGTGGCCTGCCACGGCCCCAGAGCTGCACTGGGCAGAGCGCTGGCCCCTGCGGGGTGTTCTGGGCAGGCCCCATGTGTTCTCCGTGTCTCCGTTTCAGGGGATCCCATCGTGGTCATCAGCAGCTCGGAGGATTCAGAGGCTGAGAACCTGGTGAGTGACCAGGAAGTCTGGCCCAGGACTCCCTCCCTCAGGCAGGAAGTCCCGCCCAAGACTTCACCCCTCTCTGTTGTGACCAAAGTTCCATCCAGAACTCCACCCCTCCCGGAAGTCCCACCCAGGACTGCTGCTGCCCTTCATGCTTGGTCTAGGGACAGCTGGTGGCTGGAAGACCCCCTCCTGCCTGGAGGACTGCTTTACCCATGAGGTAGTGAAAACGCAGCCTGTCCTGAAGGCAGCCTCCAATGCCAGTTATACACCTGGTCCATGCTGGCCCTCACCCTGCCCAGCCAGGAGCCTGCCATGCAGTGTGTGTGTGTGTGTGTGTCCTGAAGCTTGAACTAGAGGCCTGGGCGCTGTGCTGAGCTCTTTCCCTCAAGGCTAGCGTTGAACCACAACTCCAGCTTCCAGTTTTCTGGTGGTTCACTGGACATAGAGTCTCCTAGACTTTCCTGCTTGCGCTGGCTTTGAACCGCAGCCCTCAGATGGCAGCCTCCTGGGCAGCTGGGATGACAGGAGTGAGCCGCCATGCTCGGCTGTCACAAGTGTCTCTGAAATGCTTTGGTGGTCTGCTTCCTTGCCAAGGCAGGTGGGCTCTGCTCTGCGCTGGCTGCCACGTTCCTCTGCCACTTCCTTTCTTCAGAGTCCTTCTCCAGATAATGGCAGCTGCAGGGGGGGGCTCTCCCACGAGGGCCAGACTTCGTGAAAGGAAGAACCTCACTGCACAGTTGAGAGCTCATGGCTGCTGAGCTCCCCTCCCTGAGAATGTGTTCCTAGGGGCGGAGGCAGGGGAAAGGGCAGCTGAATGGAGGACAGGCTTGGACTGGGTGGCCTGTGGTCCTTTCCAGCCCTCGGCCTGAAGCTCTGTGTTGGAAAGTGCCCACCAGAGACTGCTGCCCCACAGGGAACCTCCCTGGCTGGCTGGGCCTTCCAGCTGCCCCAGGGCACCTGCCACCCTCCACCCCGGCATCCCTGCCATCCCGCTGAGCCAGCTGATGTCCCCAGCCCTTGGTCCCCCTGCCAGCCCGCCGATCGTCAGGAGCATGCCACCACTCTCCGAGGGACCCCTGCCCTCCCCAGCAGGGCACTCCGAGCCACCAGCCTATACCACGTCCTCAGCCTGCCCAGGCGGTGGTACTGTGTCCCCCGGCCAGCTTCGTCTCGCCCCGTGGCCCCCACAGGGCCTCCTCCCAGACACCCTGGCAGCCAGCAGCCCATCCTCCATCCACCTTCCCAGAGGCCCAGAATCCCGGGCTCACTCAGGGGCTCCCCAAGGTTGAAGCAGTGGCTCAGCAACCTCTTTAATGTGCGTGCCCCCCAGGGCTTCTGACAGGTCTCCCTGCCAGCTCAGCATGCGGGCTCACTTCAGACAGGCCCCAGAGCCCCAAACTGAACCCCCACTCCAGCCTGCATCCCTAAGGACTGCTCAGAACAGGCCTTCATCAACTCACTTCTTATTTCTGTTTTATGCCCGTCCTGGGGCTTGAACTCGGGGCCTGGGCACTGTCCCTCAGCATTTCCCCACAAGGCTGGCCTTGTACTACTTGAGCCGCACCTCTACTTCCAGCTTTATTTGGAGATAAAGAGTCTCCCAGTCCTTTGTCAGAAACCAAACCCCTGAATGCAGGCCATGCTTGGCCAATATGGCTGCGTACCTAATAAACTGCTGTGGAGCGAGCAATCACACTTGTGCCCCTCATTCCATGGTCCTGTCACACACTCACCCCCGGCCCAGCTCTTTCCTGGATCCTTCTGCCTTCCTACCCTAGAACTGGGTCTCCAGGGGTACCACGTGCCCTCCTCCATGTGTGACAGAATCCTAGCCCTTCATTTCCTCTGGACTCCCCTAACCCCTACATCTGCTGGGCTCTAAGGCCAGTCCGATGCCCAGCCCTCCCTGCCCACCCGCTGGTGTTACCCCGTTTTCCAGGACGGGAAAAGACCTTGGCATGAGTTTTAGCTGTGTCACTGGGACTTGACCAGGGACTGAGCAAGGAAATAATTCCAGAAGCTTCTGTACCTGTGAGAAAGGGGTGGTGAGGATCATGCTAAGAGGCCTGTGCCCAGAGATAGAATTTAAGATCACATGTCTCTGCCCACTAGAGCAACTGGCCTCTGCCCTGACCCTCTCTTCCCTCCCCCCATGTCTTCACACACTTGTGTCAGCACAAGTGTGCAGGTTCACACCCTTCTCACACATCCTGGACACCTGAATCCACTTGATGGCACGGATTTGCACTTACCCGAGGCAGGTGACTCTCCCTGGGGCCTCCATGACGCCCTGGCCCTGTCCCCTTTCTGTGTTGCAGTCCTCTCACGAGCTGGACTGCAGCAGTGAGTCCAGCGAGGTCCAACTGGAAGGCCCCACCGTCATCCACACCCTGGACAGCACCCAGGTGGACTCCCAACCAGAAGACAGGCCCCTGATTTTCTTTGACCTGAAGATTGATGACAAAAGTGGGTTCTTGGGGGGCTCCCCCTGTCTCGTGCTAGCCTAGTCTCTGGAGTCCCCAAAGGAATCTCAGGCTGGGTCCTCTGCAAAACCCCAGACCAGCTCAGCTATGGAGGTGGGCAGGTGACCAGAGCAGGGCCTGGACATGAGCGGAAGGGCTCTGGTCCCCATCTCTCCTATACTTGGCCAGAAACCTGGGGAGCCCCCCACCCCCACCCCGGTGCCTGGACCTCAGTGGAAGATGCCTGGAAAGGGTCTGAATCTGTCCACCCCCCAGGGCTCTGCCTGGGCCAGGAGTGTTACCTGGATGACCACTTCCAGTTTGGGGGTGGTTCACTGGAGATGAGAGTCTCACAGACTTTCCTGCCCGGGCTGGCTTTGAACCATGATCCTCAGATCTCAGCCACCCTCCATCGAGAGCCCCATGCCCCTTGGCCCAGGATCGGGGGGGGGGGGGCTTACCACCCATCTTTCTCTCCTGCCCAGCCCAGATTAGTCAACTGGCCGCAGTGAACCAGGAGACCAAGTTCCGTGTGCTCATCCAGTCCGAAGGCGTGTTCAGCGTGCACACGAAGGCCGTGTCGCTGGAGGCCGGCCTCCTCCACTTCCTCCACTTCCTCCGCGCCATGCAGCACCCCATCTTGGCCTGCTACACGCTGTGGGGGCCTGCCCTGCCCTGCTTCTTCCGGGCCCTGGAAGGCATGAACAAGCTGTGGGAATTCCAGCAGGTCGTCTCCGGCTTTCTGGCGACACTGCCCCTCATCCAGGCACGCGTGCCCGGGGCTGGCAGTTTCAAGCTCAAGAAACTAGCTAAGACCTATCTGGCCAGGAACTTGAGCGATCAGAGCTCCCTGGCCGCCGTGTTGGCTATGCGAGACCTGTGCCGCCTTCTGGAAATTTCTCCTGGCCCGGAACTCATCCCTCATACCTATTCCTTCAGCAACCTGCAGTGTTTCGCATCCCTGCAGCCTCTGCTGGAAGCAGGCGTCCTGCCCCTGGCCCAGGCCCGTCTCCTCGCCCTCTCCAACGTCAGCTTCGAAGAGCTGCTGACTGCCCATCGCTTTAATCCGAAGGGGGGGCTGAAGAGGTATGGCCGCTACCTGAACCCCCAGGCTTCCCCGTCCTCCCCTGACCCGCCCTCTCCCTCCCTGCAGGCGCTCAGCCTTTATTTGGAAGGCCTGGTGGACAGTGCCACCATGGCACCGGAAGAGGCCATCTCAGCCCCTCTCAGTGCCTCCCAGTGAAGTGGAGAGGCCCAGTTGTCTGAGGGTCTCCGGTGGTCCAAGAAGAAAAGAGGGGTCCCCGAGCCAGGCCCCTTAACTGTTGCAGCATTCCTAGGCCCTGGTCAGCCATCCTCCATTGTCTTTTTGTACTAAATTAGTTCCTTTGCTCCGGGATCAAGCATACCTTCTTCAAAAATCCCACGGAAGCCACCTTACCCCCTGCACCCCCTTGGCCAGCCAGGCCTGGGCCCTCTGCGTGACTTCCCCAGCCACCTTGCCTGCCATGACCTCTCCCCCCCTCACTGTCCCCTATCCTACCTACGTGTAGCCTCCAAGGAGAGGGCCAACAGTGCCATGGCTACTGGAAGTGCCTTTCAACCTGAACCGCCCCTCACCAGCTTCTCCCAGCCTCAGCCGCCCGGAGGCCGCTGGCCCTTCAAGGCCTTCTCAGAGCCTGTGGCTAGAAGCTGTGACCTCACCCAAGTCTGGCTTCCAAGCCAGGAGAATTCTCTCCCTCCATCCTGGTTCCCCTGCCACATGCCCAGGCCATCAGACCCCATGCAGCGGGGCCAGGCAGGGTTCTACCCATCTCTTTGGGTGATTCTGATTCCTGGGGACCACAGCTCTACGTGCACCCCTCCAAGGCAAGGCTCCCCTGTCTGAGCATGCATGTGACTCCTGTGACCAGGCTGAGTCCTCTCTTAGAATTCCCATGTCTCTGGCCTTTGAAATGGACACATGGTGGTCTGGGGGGGTGGGGGGGAGGGGAGGGGGTCCTGCCAGTCCCTGCCATGCTGGGATTGTGGTTGTGGGCTTCAGGCCCATGCACAGAGATTAAGTGTTTCCCATGAGGACTTCGAGCCTTGGGCCAGCAGCAGACAATGGGAGCTCAGGACCATCCCCTCGGGTTAGCAGGCCCTACCTTCCGTCCTGTCCCATTCCCCCCCCCCCAAGCCGGTGATCCCCAGATAGCCCCAGCCTCCAGTCTAAATGGCTGGTGGGTGGCCTCAGGTTTCCCCACAGCTTGAAGTCTGCACCCCCGTCCCCCTCAGCCCAGTGCTACACCCAGCTGGTGCCCAGCCCAGCCGTCCTCCAGACTTCCATCCTGCATAATCCCAGCCCAGCTCTCACCCGACCCACTGCCCCCTCTCTCCACTCCCAGCAGCCCCTGATCTCTCTTCTGACCGTCTGCACCCCCACCCCCCAGCTCCTGGCCATTCATAGAACCGAGCGCGCAACCAGGGCTGCTCCCACGTGCGGCCAGCAGGGGGCGGCGCAGGCCAGCGGTTTGGCCCATGTGGGCTGCAGGCCAGCCATGCGGGGCGCTGTGTCACTGCCTCGGGCCTGGCAGGTTTTAAATGGCAAGTCTTTTATATTCACAAAACAGCAAACCTTAATAGTTTCTTGTCGGTTGTGAGCCTGGGCGCTGTCCCTGAGCTCTTCAGTTCAAGGCTAGCGCTCTACCACTGCAAGCCACAGCTCCACTTCTGGTTGTCTGGTGATTCATTGGAGATCAGAGTCTCACGGACTTTAGTGCCCAGGCTGGCTTCCAACTGTGATCCTTGGGTCTCTGCCTCCCGAGTAGCTGGGATTACAGGCTTGAGTCACAATGCCAAGGTTTGAAGGGGCTGGGGGTGGGGTGGCATAGATTTCTGCCTGATAAGACCTCATCTCCAGTTATGCTTTACACAACTGCTCTTGGAGGCTCTGAAGCTGCTCTGTGGGTGGGGACATCTGGAGAGAGGCGGGAAGAATGTAGGCCAGCTCCCTAAGGACCTGTGCCGTCCCCTGGTATAACCTTGGTCCTGGGGCTTAAAACCAGGCTGGGCTGGACTAGGGTGTCTCTGAACATAGGTTTCATCTCCAGCTCTATTTGCTGTGAACGAAATAGATGTCTCTAAGACAAGGTTCTAGAATTTTCATGGACTTCCCTTCCCCCTTTCTGCCCCGCCCCTTTCTTATATGAATACTGAGACAAACAAAATAAGACAGTAACAGGAAATTTAGAATTCTCGGTCCACCCTTACCCAAGTCTCATGTTGTCATGTGTCGAGGGAAAAATTCCTTCATTCTTGGCTCCAGAAACTTCAACTCAGCCCCAAAGAATTCTCCAGAACTCCAGCTGCTCAGATTATGCCAAACCTTATAAACGTCTTTCAACTTGCCAGCCAAGCAAGATTACAAAAGCTATCTAGCTAACCACAGAATTTTTCCAAAAAGCCAGCCCGCCTGACAGACAAACACCGCCATGAGAACTTAAGAAATCCAGTTGTTTTTCTGATTGTCTGAAAACAAAATCCAGGCCACAGGCTGAGCACCAAGGGACTGGAAGGAAAATTTATTAAGGACTGAGCGGGGGCTAATGGCTCAGGCTTGTTTTCCCAGCTAATCAGGAGGCTGAGATCTAAGGATTGTGAGACTTCCACAAGTGGTGCTGTGACTCAACGTGGTAGAGCACTAGCCTTTAAGCCAAAGAGCTTCCTAGAGAAGGCATGGCCCGGCTCAGAATGGCCTTTCCTCCCTCCCCGCCCCTCTTCCCCTCTCCTCTCCTCATTCCATTCCACTCAGGACCTTGGCTCCATCCACGCCCCTCCAAACCTCCTTCTCTGTGTCATCCATCTTCAGGTCACCCCTGGGTAGCAGGTCCAAGGGATTTATAGCAGTCCACCCCTTCCCATCCAGGAGGGAGACAGGCCTCTCTCTGCATGAAGGTCATTCTTGCAAAGCACCAAGGCCCGGGCATACTTGGCTGGGCAAATGAAACCCCGGAGAAGCAAATAAATACATCAAGTCCCGCAGCTGCGGCAGGAGATAAGGGCCACATGAGAAAGAGGCTGCTGTTCATCAAAGACGACGTTACGGAGGAGGCCCAGCCCAGCCTCTTCCCCACTGGGGCCTGTGGGGGGGGTGATTCTAAGGGAGGCATTGGGAGCTAGAGACCTCTACACCCAGAACCCCAATATCTAATTCCCTGACTCCCTCAAATGATGAGGAGAGGTTGATCATTTATATGTTTATTCATCTATTTGTTTCTTCTGTAGGTACTGGGCTTGAACTCAGGGCTTCACACGATTGTCTTTTTCACTCAAGGCTGGAGTTCTACTTACTTGAGCCATAGCTTGGCTTCCAGTTTATTTGTTTTTACCGGTCCTGAGGCTTGAACTCAGGGCCTGAGCACTGTCTTTGGGCTTTCTCAAGGCTATCACTTGAACCACAGCACCACTTGCGGCTTTTCCTATGTATGTGGTACTGAGGAATCGAACCCAGGGCTTCAGGTATGCTAGGCAAGCACTGTACCACTAGGCCAGACCTCTTTTTTTTCTTTTCCTCCTCAGTTTCTGTCGGGATGGTTCCCTGGTCATTCACATGTGCAAGGGTCTGTTTCAGCTCTGCTTCTGGGAAACCACCTCCAAAAACAAAGCAAGAAGCTCAGGCCCCAGTGGCTCACGCCTGTCATCCTGGCTACTCAGGAGGCTGAGATCTGCGTCCAAATTTAAAGCCAGCTTGAGTAGGAAAGGTTGTGAGACTCTATCTCCACCAGATCATCAAAAACAAAAGAGCCAGAAGTGGCGTTGTGGCTCAAGTGGTAGAGTACCAGCCTGAGTGAAAAAGCTAAGGAGCCATGCTCAGGCCCTGAGTTCAAGCCTCAATACTGACACACACACACACACACACACACAAAAAAAACCCAATGGAAACCCAGAAGGCGAAGGGAGTCTCCAGGCCCCAGACTTCAGATGTGGGGGCATTCTTGCCCCCATTGGGCATACCTGATGCCTTTCCTCCCTGCTACAGACTGGTGACACATTCACGTGTGGGGTGACACGGGGACAGTTTTGAGCACATAAAATACAGCCTGCTCAGAACCATCCAACTAGCGATGGAAGTTTCCACAGCTCCCAAAAATAGCTTTGGATTCCAGCACAGGCATTTCTAAGAACAGAGGCTTCGCCTTTCAAGAATTCTGTGAAAGTAGATGATCCTCTGGTTTCATGTGCCCCAAAAATAGAGCTGGTGGCTCACGTCTGTCATCCCAGCTACTCAGGAAGCTGAGATTAGAGGATCACAGTTCAAAGCCAGCCTGGACAGGAAAGTCCGGGAGACTCTGATCTCTGATGAGCCACCAGAAAACCACAAGTGGCACTGTGGCTCAAGTGGCAGCGCATTAGCCTTGAGCTGAAGAGCTCAGGGACCGCACCCAGGCCCAGAGTTCAAGCCTCAAGACTAACAACAAAGGAATCAAGGAGATTCGAACCCCAGATGTAGGAGTCCAGTTCAAAGTGGCAGCAGTGGAGAGAGACAGAACAAGCTTGGAAGAGCTCCAGGATGACAGAATCAGCGACTTCAGCCCTGGGCCTCCTGCTGGGAGAATTGTCAGCCTTTCTCCACCCTCCCCCACACCTCCCCTTCTCCCCCACCCCTGCCCTTGAGGTGGGGATTTTATTTTGCACTAGCGTCCCCTACCGGCCATGCATCCTCCCAGCCTGCATCCTTAAGTCCTGACCTAGAGGGGCTGGATTCAGGATGTTGGGGGTATGGGGGGGGGCGGGGAGAGCCAGGCCTGCCTGGGGTGCAATAACAGGTGCAGCAACCAAGCATGGGCCCTCTCCCATGCACAAGTACAGGCCAAGAAGTCTCCAGAAATTACAGAGGTGAAGCTCCAAGCTTCGGAGTCCTGGGAGCTGCCTGCGCCCGGAAGAGCTGGCGTTAATTCTGATCTTGCATCACAAGCCCAGGAGAAGTCATTTCATAGACGACATCGGGATTATGAATGTTCCCAGCTTCACCTGAGCCTCCAGCCAGAGGCCACAGGTCATTAGACTTCCTTCTCAAATCAAGTCTTCCCAGAGACAAATGCAGATTAAAAAAAAAATCCCCCGGAAGGCCATTAAAGTCATAAAACCCCATCAATACTTAAAGAAAGGGGGTGTTGATGAAAACCCTTCTGGGGAATCTAAAGCTTCCCAGCTCTCTTCCCAAGCTGGCACTGGGGATGTGAGTTCGACGACATAAAACTTTAGAATGACACAAGAAGCCGGGAAGACAGAACCAAAGTCCCGTGCCTGGGCAGGACTCTTCTGCAGAACACTAAAAGTAGCTCATTTTATTCAGCAGCTGTTGAAAAATAACAGCCATTCCATTGAGCATTAGGCATCCCTTTTTTTGCCAGTCTTGGGACTTGAACTCAGGGCCTGGGCACTGTCCTTGAGCTTTCTCAAGGCAGGTGCTTTATCACTTGAGCCACAGCACCATTTCTGGCTTTTCCTGTGTATGTGGTACTGGGGAATTGAACCCAGGGCTTCATGCATGCTAGGTAAGCACTCTACCACTAGGCAACACTCCTGGCCCAGGCATTACGTATTTTAAATCATGATTTTATTTGTTGTTGGTAGTGATGGTGGGGCTTGAATTCAGGGCCTGGGCTTTGTCCCTGAGCTGGTGGTTCACTGGAGATAAGAATCTCACAGACTTTCCTGCTCAGGTTGGCTTCAAACTGTTATCCTCTGCTCCCAGCCTCCTGAGTAGCTAAGATGACAGGCCTGAGACACCAGAACCCAGCCCATGATTTTTTTCCCCCCTGGGTCATAGTGGGATTTGAAATTGGTGCTTCAGGCCCTACTTTGTCTGAGTCACTTGAGACATACCTCCAGCTTTACTTTCTCCTTCCTTTCCTTTCCTTCTTTCTTTCCTTCCTTCTTTTTTTAGTGCTGGTTCTGGTCTGGGCACTGTCCCTGAGCTCCTTTTGCTCAGGGCTTAGCCCTCTACCACTTGGGCCACAGCCCCATTTTTGAGTTTTGGTCATTCAATGAAGATTCAGAGTCTCATAGACTTTCCTGCCCTGGCTGGATTTGAACTGTGATTCTCAGATCTCTGTCTCCTGAGTAGCTAGGATGACAGGCGTGAGCCACTGGTACTTGGCCGTGCCTATTTATTTATTTATTTATATTTTTTCCTTGGGCCAAAGAGTACATCATGGAGAAGAAAAGAAAAGGTGGAGGCTCTAGTGGAGACAGGGCCTGGCTTTCCGGGAAAGGTTTTATTTACTTGTTTTAAATAATGGCAACTAGGATAGGAAGGTAGGGGTTATTTTTTGGGGGGGGCACAGAGGCTGGAAAGTGGGGGCGATGAATTTTCGGGGTCTTCTGGCTGGAGGGCAGGGTGGGGAGGCCGGGGGTGTGCACCTGGGATCCAGCTTTCTCCTCCGAGGCCCGTTCCGCACGCGGGGACACGTGTCCCAGGGAGCACAGCTGCCGCCCGACCTGTTGGCACAGCCCTGACCTGTTAGACACGCACGGCCATCGCTTCTTCACGATTCGCCGCCTTCTCCCCTGCGCCCCAGCCCTGCGCCCTCGCCGGCTCCCCGCGCGCGGCCGGCAGGAGGCGCGCACGGGCCTAGGCTGAGCCCGGGCGCCCACGGCGGGGCCCGCCGCGCTGCGGTTCACCCACGGAGGGCGGCGTGGGGTGAGGTGGGGGTCCGGGGAGGGCGCCCAGGACCCGGCCCTGGGTAGAGATTTGAAATCGGGGCGCCCCCCCTCGAGCGCCTCCCCCCACGATCAAAGGCGTTGCCGGCGGGGTCCGGCGGGGTGGGGTACCGGGGTCTCCGTCCCCATTTCCCGGCACTCCCTTCCCCCCAGCACCCGGGGACGCACGGGCACCAAGCCAGGCCAGGCCAGGCCCGCCCGTCCTGAGCGCTCAGCCAGCGGCTAGGGGTGTCTTCTCCCCGCCCCGCGTGCAGGACCGTGGGGGGGGGACAGAAGCGATGGCTGGAGAGCGGGGAGACCCGCCGGGCCACCCCAGGAACCAGCACCCACTCACCAGAGCGCACGGCGCGCGCGCAGCCACCAGCTGGCCACTGGGTAGCTTGTCCAGGCCGTCTGCGTCCTTGGCAAGAAGGGGAAGGAAAAAGGGGGTGTGGGGTGGGGACTCCCCTCCTCAGCCCAGCCTCCCTGCCAGCCTCCGGCCTGGCTTTCCGTTCCCCTCGTCCCTCTGAAACAGAGCCCATCCAGGTGGTGGGTTCGCAGGCGCCCCGTCCCCGTCCCCCCCCAGGCTCCGGGTCCCGGCTGGGGAGGGGGGCGCAGTGGCCCGCCGCAGGGACCCCGGACGCCACCCCCTTTCCCCTCCGGCCCCAGGCCTGGAGTCCTGGGTTCGGATCGTGACGGAGAGGAGAGCGCTGGCCGGGGCCTGCAGCGGGGAGAGGGGGCACCCCAGACCGTGCTCCAGACTTCAGATTGAATTTACAGAGCCCGGGTGGGAAGGGGAGGGGGTCGCTTTGGGCAGCGTCTCCGCCCGCCTCCCTCCTCCCGCGTCTCCCCAGCGCTCATTAAAATGCTTAACACTCAAATCGGGGTATCGATCCGGGCTGCGCAGAGGCCCCACACCCCGCCATCGACCCGCGGGGGGAGGCGGCTGCCCTAGTGAGGGCTGGGGCGAGGGGGGCCCACACGCGCCCCCCAAGACTGCAGGGTGGGCAGTAAGGACATGGGGACCCCCGGGGGCTCCCCGAGGCTCTCAGGGCCTGTGCCCCGCGTGGGTTCTGATCAGCAGCTCTGGGGAGGGGTGTTTGGGAGGGGGCTGCCCGGGCGGAGGTGGGGGGGGAAGGAGACAGTTCAGCCAAATGTCTCCGCATCCTCTCGCCTCCGCCCCCTTCACACGGAAGGAAATGTCAGGGCTTCGCAGCCGGCGGGAACTGAGCGAGTCCGCAACGCGACCAGCTGTCGTGTGAGCCTGGGGGAGGGGGGACACTGGGGGCGCACGGAGGGGGGAGAGGACACCGAGGGCGCACGGGGGGGGGGGTGGAGGCAGACATTGTGTAACCATCTCTGCCCCTGCCACAGAACCAGGCCCCTTCTCACTCAGAGCTAGCCCGATCTGGGTGGGAGTGGAGAGGCCACGCTAGGCCCGGGGGCAGGGCGCAGTCACCAGAGACCCAGGACTGGAAAGAGGCCGGGCTGGAGAGGCCGCTGGGGAGAGGGCGGCCTCCCTTCCCCACGCAGGGCCAGATAGGTGGACAGGAGGGCGGGGAGACGAGCCAGATCCAGGCCAAAAAAAAAAAAGGCAAGGAGGGGTGAGGTGCAGAGCTAACACCATCAATTATGCATTGGGTTGATGTGGCTTGGGGAGGGGTGCGGGAGGGAGGGAAGGGGGGTGGGCAGGAGGGAGGGACTCGAGAAAGGCAGCTCTCGGCTCTGCCGGTCCCGCTGGAGATCTTTCTGCGCCACTGCCTGCATTTGCAAAAGGGAAAGGGGGGGGAAATACGCCTCTGTGTGTGCGTGTGTGTGAGTGTGTAAGACACGCCCCCCTCGTGCAACGCCCTTCTTTTCCCCCTCAATTCCTCCCAAGATGGTTTGTCTCACGTGTTGCAGGGCGTAAAAAAGAAGAAGAAGAAAAAACCAACAACAACAAAAATCAACAACACCCCAGCTCGCCTCCAGCCGGGCGCCGCGCGGGGCGCGCGTGTGCGAGATCGAGACCCGCGTGTGCCAGGGCGAGGGTGTGTGCGGGCGACCTCGTGGGGTGCCGGGGACCCCGCACGGCGCCCCGATCCTGGCCCCAGGGCTGGGCGGCGCCGACGCGTGCGGGTGGAGAGCGTGGAGAGCGAGTCTGGGAGCCCGTGGGGAGGGAGAGGGGACGGGGAGGGGGCGGGGCGCCCCCGAGGGAGAGTCGCTCACGCTGTCAGCCGAGGTGGGAGAGGCTGCGCGCGCTCCCGCGGCCCCCGGACGCACGCACGCGCGGGGTCTCTCCACCGTCGCCGGCGAGAACTAGGGGGAGCCGACGTGAACGGAGGAGGACTTGGAGGGGGGGAACCGGCGGAGTCCTCAAACTTACCCCTGGTCCCCTCCCCTGCTCTCATCACAGCCTTAACAACCCACGCGGGCGGCTCTCCAGCCGGCATTGGCGACACAACTCCGAGACACGGAAGGGGCTGCACCCCCAAAGCTGCGCGTCCGCGTCCTGAGAGCCGGCGAGCAGCAGGTAAGCAATGGGGAGGCGGCGCCCCCAAATCTCAGCCCACCCAGGGTCGGTCCAGCCTGGCACACTGATAACCCCTTCTCACCCCCCCACCCCCACATACAGCCTAAGAAAAACTGGGAGCTAGGAAGGGAGGGGCTCCCCAGAACCAAGACAGAGGTCTCAAAGATGGGGTGCGAGAGGGGTTCCGCCAAGCCTGACAGGGGGGCCCCCTAGAGCAGACCGGGAGTCTCTGTAAAGGTTTGTGGGGTTAGGGGTGAAGTTTTGTGGGGGTGCCAGGTGTTATGGAGCCATGAAAAGCGCTTGCATTTGGATTTTACTCGTGGCCCCCCGACTTGTAGCCCAGGGACCCCTTGTTCCCCACCCCAAGGAGCTGCGGGAGCTGTGTGCCTGTCCAGCTTTGCAGCTGACCCCCTGGGCTAAGCCTGAGGGGGTCTGGGGAGGGCGGCTTTCTTTCTCCACAAGGTCAGTGTGGGGTTCTCCTGCCTGGAGTGGGGTGAGGGGCTGCAGGCTGGGGCCCCACAACTTCACAGATGGGAGAAGGCTATGCCAGCAGAGGCTCCCCTAGACCCCCGGGCTCTCCCGGGGCTCCTCCACCAGTTCCCCCACTTTGCTTGTCTGCTCAAGGTGGTTTCAGGCATCTGTGTCCGCATTTGGGTGTGAGTTCGTACGAGGACGGGTGTCCTTGTGTCTGTCAGTTGTCACAAAGGAAGCAGAAAGCACTTGTGCATGCTGGTTGGAGAGTGCTTTGCAAAGGCTGGGTGTTGAGGCAAGAACAATGAAGTCTCCCGGGTGCGTGGCGTGGCGTGGGTGTCTGGGTGCTTTATGTGTTGTGTCTAGCCAATGCCTTCCAAACCTCCGGATAAAACCGAGCGAGCGACAGCTCCGCATTCGCTTCTGTTTGTTACCTTTGTGTGTCTGTCGGGGCGAGAGTGCCAGTACCGCACGTGGCACAAACATCTAGGACAGGACAATCCAGATCCCTTGTGGGCACCCCTCCAACCCACCTGGGCCAACCGAGATCCAGGAACAGAATCTAGGAAGTGGGGTACCTGTACCTCACACCTGTTATCCTAGATGAGCGGGGGAGGCTGAGCTGTGAGGATCACAGTTCAAAGCCAGTGCGATTCATCCCCAGTGAACCAGCAAAAAACTGGAAGGGTGGCTGCAGATCAAATGGTAGGGCACAAAAGCTAAGGGACAGCGCCCAGACCCTGAGTTCAAGCCCTAGGACCAGTGAAAAAGAAAGAAAGAAGAAAGAGAAAGAAAGAAAAAAGAGAGAGGGAGGAGGGAGGGAAAGGAGGGGAAGAAAGAGGGAGGGAGAGAGTAGAAAGAAGAAAGAGCTAGAGAAAGAAAGAGTGGGGGAGGGAGAGAACCTGGGGTTGCGGCAGAGTATGGGGAGGGGGTTGGTGGAGGGGGGAAAGGATGTTCATACCTTCTAGAAAAGGAAGTCAGGACCCCAAGGATGCATCCAGTGCATTTATTTTCTTTTTCTTTCCTTTTCTCCCTCCCCCCATCCCCATCCACTGCCAGTCTTGGGGTGGGAACTCAGAGCTTGGGCCCTGTCCCTGAGCCTCTTTGTGCTCAGGGCTAGCGCTCTACCACTTGAGCCACAGTGCCACTTTCAGCTTTTGTTGCTGTTCTTGTTGTTTCCTGTGATTATATTGTAGATAAGGGTCTCGTGGACTTTTCTTGCCCAGGCTGGCTTTGAACCTCCATCCTCAGACCACAGCCACCTGAGTAGCTAGGATGACCAGCGTGAGCCCGGGCTGGTGCCCGGCTACCCATTGCATTTTTGAGACTTTTTAAACAAATTATTATTATTCAGCTAGCTCCACTGATGCGTGAAAGAGATTCCCGGACACAGGAGATATTGCAGGCACCGCAGGTGGAGAAGGCCGAGCACCTTACCAGGAGGAGGGCGGAGGGGGGGTTGTCTCTCTGTCACCTTCCCCACCCCCCATCCCCTTCTTCTGTTGGCTTTCCCTCGGCAGGAGCTGCCATGGCGCCCGTTCGCGGCCTGTGGCTGGCGTGGGCGCTGTTAGGAGTGGCTGGCGCGTGTCCGGAGCCCTGCGCCTGCGTGGACAAATACGCCCATCAGTTTGTGGACTGCGCCTACAAGGAGCTGCGCGAGGTGCCCGAGGGCTTGCCAGCCAACGTGACCACGCTCAGCCTGTCGGCCAACAAGATCGCGGTGCTCCGGCAAGGGGCCTTCGCCAACGTCACCCAGGTCACGTCGCTGTGGTTGGCGCACAGCGAGGTGCGCACGGTGGAGCCGGGCGCTTTGGCTGTGTTGAGTCAGCTCAAGAATCTCGACCTGAGCCACAACCTCATCTCCAGTTTCCCTTGGAGCGATCTGCGCAATCTGAGCGCGCTGCAGCTGCTCAAGATGAACCACAACCGCGTGGGCTCGCTGCCCCGGGACGCGCTCGCGGCGCTGCCGGACCTGCGCTCCCTGCGCATCAACAACAACCGGCTGCGCACGCTCGAGCCCGGCACCTTCGACGGCCTGGGCGCCCTGTCGCACCTGCAGCTTTACCACAACCCCTTCCACTGCGGCTGCGGCCTGGTGTGGCTGCAGGCCTGGGCCGCCAGCACCCGCGTCTCGCTGCCCGAGCTGGATTCCATCGCGTGCGCCTCGCCCCCCGAATTGCACGGGGTGCCGGTGCATCGCCTGCCGGCCCTGGCCTGCGCGCCGCCCAGCGTGCGCCTGCGCGCCGAGCCCGCGCCGCCCGCGCCCCCCGGCGCCCCGCTGCGCCCCGGCTCCGCTCTGCTGCTGCACTGCGCGGCCGAGGGTCACCCCGCGCCCCGCCTGCAGTGGCGGCTTCAGATCCCCGGGGGCAGCGTCACCCTGGAGCCGCCGGGCCCGAGCGGGGAGGGCACCGGGGACGCCGCTCCGATCGGGGAGGAGGGGGAGGAGGGGGACGAGCCCACGCAGACGCAGCCCCCGACCCCCACGCCCGCCCCGGCCTGGCCCGCGCCCCCGGCCGCGCCACGCTTCGTGGCCCTCGCCAACGGCTCCCTGTGGGTGCCGGCGGTGAGCGCCAAGGAGGCGGGCGTCTACACCTGCCGGGCACACAATGAGCTCGGCTCCAACTCCACGGCCGTGCGCGTGGCCGTGGCCGCGGCCGGGCCCCCCAAACACGCCGCGGGCGAGGGCGGACCCGCGGGGGGCCAGGCCCCGACGTCGGAGCGCAAAGCCGGGGGCCAAGGCCGGGACAACAGCGTGCTGCCCGCCAAGCCCGAGGGCAAAGGCAAAGGTCAAGGCCGAGCCGGGCCGGCGGAGCTGCCGGAGGGGGCGGAGGAGGAGGAAGGAGGAGAGGAGGGAGGGGAGGAGGAGGAGGGAGAGGCGGGCCCCGGGGAGGAGCGGGAAGGCGCGCGGGAGCAGCACTGCGGGCGCGGGGACCCCACGCGCTACGTCTCCAACCACGCGTTCAACCAGAGCGCGGAGCTGAAGCCGCACGCGTTCGAGCTGGGCGTCATCGCCCTGGACGTGGCGGAGCGCGAGGCCCGCGTGCAGCTGACGCCGCTGGCGGCGCGCTGGGGCCCGGGGCCCGGCGGCAGTCCCGGGGCCTCGGCGCGGCCGGGGCGCCGGCCCCCGCGCCTGCTCTACCTGTGCCCCGCGGGCGGCGGCGCCGCCGTGCAGTGGTCGCGCGTGGAGGACGGCGTCAACGCCTACTGGTTCCGCGGCCTCCGGCCCGGCACCAACTACTCGGTGTGCCTGGCGCTGGCGGGCGAGCCGTGCCACGTGCGCGTGGTGTTCGCCACCAAGAAGGAGCTGCCGTCGCTGCTGGTCATCGTGACGGTCGGCGCCTTCCTGCTGGCGCTGGCCACGGTGCCCCTGCTGGGCGCCGCCTGCTGCCACCTGCTCGCCAAGCACCCGGCTAAGCCCTACCGCCTCATCCTGCGCCCCCAGCCCCCCGACCCCATGCAGAAGCGCATCGCCGCCGACTTCGACCCCCGCGCCTCCTACCTGGAGTCGGAGCGGAGCTACCCGGGAGGCCGCGGCGGCGGCGGCGGCTGCGCGGCGGGCGAGGGCCCCGGGGGGGAGCCCGGGGAGGAGCCCCCCGACGGCCCCGAGGAGGACGACGCGGACCCCCGCGGGGACCCGCAGGCCGCCTGCTCGCTGGAGGGGTCGCCGTCCAAAGCCCACCCCGAGGAGTTCGAGGCCGGCTCCGAGTACAGCGACCGGCTGCCCCTGGGCGCCGAGGCCGTCAGCCTGTCCCCCGAGATCAACGGCAACTACCGGCACACAGCCGGCTGAGCCCGGGCCTGCCCGCGCCGTCGGGGCGGGGCGCGCGGAGGAAAAGGCCTGGGGCTGGCGGCGCACCCCTCCCCCGCCTCCCCATCTCCCAATCCCCCTCCCCCGTCTCCTAATCCCCCCTCCCCATCTCCTAATCCCCCTCCCCATCTCCTAATCCCCCTCCCCCATCTCCTAATCCCCCTCCCCCATATCCCCTCCTCCATCCTCCTTTCCCTCTCCTCCCTTTCCTCCATCTCTCCAAATCCCACTCCGCCCTCTCCCCTAAATCCTCCTCCCCACCTTCCCTAACGTGTGTGTGTGTGTGTGAGAGAGAGAGAGAGAGAGAGAGAGAGAGAGAGAGAGAGAGAGAGAGAGAGAGAGAGAGAGAGAGAGAGAGAGAGTCTGTGTGTCTGTGTGTGTGCATTGGTCAGGGGCTTGAACGCAGGGCCTGAGCTTTTGTGCCCAAGGCTAGTGCTCTACCGCTCAGAGTCCCAGCTCCACATCTGGCTCTTCTGTTTTGATGAGGGTCTCTTGGTCTCTTCCTGCCTGCCCTGGCCTCACGCTGTGATCCTCAGCTCTCAGGCTGTGCAGTAGCTGGGGTGTTCAGAGAGCCCCACCCCGAGAAGCTTCCCCAGCTTGGCCTGCTAGAGCCATGCAGCAGGACCTGAGCCCAAATCCCCAGGACCCCGCTGAGTCCCTCCTCCTCCAAAGCACAGAGTCCCCTCCTCACCTCCTTTGTGTGATGTCCAGTCGGATGACCGCTCATTCCCAGCGTTCCCTGCAGCAGAGGAGGCAGGGTCCGGACCCCTCCACTCCCCTCCACTCCACCTTTGGAGGATTGCCAAGCCAGAGCCTGACTTCCATTTCAGTCTCAAGACCCCAAGAAGATTCCACCCCCACCCCTATTCTCTCTACTAAGCCCATTTCCCCCATCCCCTATTCCATCTCCCACCCCAAACTGTCCCCACTCTCATTCTCCCCGCACCTGGCTTCCCTCTCCTTCCTTGTTTCCGTTCAGGAACCAAACTTGGAGCTTTTTCAGCTCCAAGCACTGATTCTCTGATTTTTATTGTTTTCAAAGACAGCAACATTTTGGGTCTGGTGCTAATCTTCCCTCTCCCCACTTCTGGAATGGGGTGTACATGTCTTGTCATACGCGGGAGAGAGGGACCCCTTCCAACCTTCTCCAGAGAGACACTGCCCTGTCCTCGATCATTTTCCTTGCCCCTGAATTGTGATGCCCAGAGATCTGGTTGCACACCAAGTTGGTTTCAGGGGTGCAGGAAGCAAGCTAGGTGTCCTTGGGGAGCCTCCCCCCCCCCCCAGCAGTGTAGTCCTAGCTCCACCAGCCCAGCCTGGTCCTGGACTGTGGGAGTCAGTGTTGTGTGCAGTGTGGTCGTGTAGGGGGGAGGGGAGGGGAGAGGGAGGGAGGGGGAGGGAGAGAGGGAGGGGTGGGGGCCGTCGAGGTCCATTTTCTCTTCTTGCCAGCGGTGGCGGGGTGGGGTGAGGGGTCACAGACCTCCAGGCTTAGCAGCACAAGCGTGGCTGGCGAGCCCGCGTTCTTTTCTAAGTTTCTGTATGTGGACAGTGAATAAAACCATGGATTTGATCTAGGCCTGCTGAGCCCGGGGAGTTCTTTGTGGAGGGGGAGGGGGAGAGGAGGGAGGGGCGGGGGGCAAGGGACAAAAGAGGAAAACCAGGAAGAGAAGGATCTGGCCCCTCACGGAAGGGTCTTTGTGTGCCTGGTTTGGGTTTGTTTGTTGTCAGGGCTTGCACTCGGGGGCTGGCTGCTGTCCCTGAGCTTTTTCTGCTCCAGGCTTGCGCTCCACCACATAGAGCCCCAACTCCATTTCCAATTCTGATGGTTCGTGGGACTGGCTTTGAACCAAGAGCCTCAGATCTCAGCTTCCTGAGTTAGCTGGGATGACAGGCGAGAGCCACTGGGGTGCAGTGTGCGGCGGGGTGGGGTCAGAAGGAGGCTGGGGGAGCCAGACAGGCCTGGCAGGCAGGGAGAGAGGGGTTAGCATCTGCAGAGCCTACACACCCCTCCAGCCACACGTGTCCGTGTGATTGCATGAGTGTCATCCACCCAGTCCAGTCCACTGAGCCCCCTGGGGTGGGGCCAGGTTCCCAGGGCCAAGACTGCTGTGGCTTTAGCAGAGCAGAAAAGCTGAGAGCTGGCACCACGTTCCCCTGAGACTGGGTGCTTGTGGGGGTAGGGCGGGTGCTGTGAGGGTGCTGCCCCCTCCCCCACCTGTGCAGGCCTGAAAGGAAGCACACTGATTTAATAGAGCCAGAAATAGCTGGTGAGACAGGTGTTGCATGCTTGCCAGGAGCTTCAGCTCACGAATTCCGTCCCTAAGTCAGTATCCCTGACTCCACACCTGTCATCCCAGCCACGGTTCAAAGCCAGCCCCGGGGCAGGAAAGTCCAGGAGACTTCTGTGTCTCCTGTGAACCACCAAAATGCCAAAAGTGGAAGTGTGGCTCAAGTGGTAGAGCGCCAGTCTTGAGCAAAAAATGAATCAATACATAAAACCACGAAGGGGTGTGGAGCCCGGGCCTGGACTGTGCTCTCCTTCCTGCCCTCCCTCCTCCGCAGGTTTTTCCTCACTGGAGCTTTTGAACAAGCCCCCCAGGTGAGAGGCCCAGAATCCTCACCTCACCCCAAGCACAGATGGAGGCTGTAACAGGTCCCCTGCCAGGGAAGCAGGGCTGTTTGGGAGAAAGATGTCCCCACCCTGCCCCAGCTCCTCCACCACCGGGAATCCAGCCATTCAGGAAGACGGTGCTTCCTCCACCTGCCAATCCTGCCGCTGGTTCTGTGCTCAGCTCTGTGGCTGGCTCAGTTTCTAGTTTCTAGAACTGGCTCAGGATTAGACCTGGGGGCCCACCTGAGGAGACCTATGCCCATTTTTTTCCCCTTTCTTCCTCCTTTCCTCCCTCCCTGCCTGCCTACCTTCTTTTCTCTCTCTCTCTCTCTCTCTCTCTCTCTCTCTCTCTCTCTCTCTCTCTCTCTCTCTCTCTCTCTCTCTCTCTCTCTCTCTCTCTCTTTCTCTCTCGGTGAATTGTGGGGCTTGAACTGAGGGCCTGGGCACTGTCCCTGAGTTTCTTTTGCTCCTGGCTAGTACCCTACCACTTGCATCAGAGCACCACTTCCCGCTTTTTCTACGTACGTGGTACCGAGGAATGGAACCCAGGGCTTCATGCATGCTAGGCAAGCACTCCACCACTAGGCCACACTCCCAACCCGCCTCTTCTGTTTTTTTTTTTTGGCCAGTCCTGGGCTTGTCCTTGCCTGTCCTTGGACTTTCTCAAGGCTAGAGCTCTACCACTTGAGCCTCAGCACCACTTCCAGCTTTTTTCTATGTATGTGATACCAAGGAATTGAACCCAGGTTTTCGTGCATGCTAGGCAAGCATTCTACCACTAGGTCAAACTCCCAGCCTCCTGTTCTATTTTTTTGTCCAGGTTCTGGGACTCAAACTCAGGGCCCAGTGATTCTTTCACTCACAACTGGCATTCTGCCATGTGAACCACAGATCCACCTCTGGCTTTTTGGTGGTTCATTGGAAATAAGAGTCTCATGGATTTTCTTGCCCAGGGTTGACTTTGAACCACAATTCTCAGATCTCAGCCTCCAGAGTGGCTGGAGCCACCAGTGACAGTCTTTGAATACCATCTCTGTACTCCTGGTTCCATACTGACTTAGCTTTCCTTGTGTGTGTGTGTGTGTGTGTGTGTGTGTGTGTGTGTGTGTGTGTGTGTGTGCAGATGTGCAGATGTGCCTTGCATCAAGAACCTGGATAATGGTCAGCAAATCTGAAATGACAGCGTAGCCTGGGAACTCTTAGTATGGTGTCAAGAGCAGAGAATCTCCGAGCTACAGAAACCAGCTGTCAGGACACAGCCCTGAGTCCTATTAGAAACTCCCGAGTGGGGACTGGGAAATTTGTGGTAGAGTGCTTACCTAGCATGCATGGAAGGCCTGAGTTCCATTCCTCAGTACCACAGACACAGAAAAGGCCGGAAATGGTGCTGTGAATCAAGTGGGCTAGCCTTGAGAAAACTCAAGGACAGTGCTCAGGTCCCAAGTTCAAGACCCAGGACTGGCAAAAAAGAGAAAAAAAAAAAAGAAACTCCAGCATGGGGAGAGCTCTGCACCTCAACCTGGGGTGGGGTGTGTAGGTGCATTCTCGAGGGAAGGCCAAGCCTTCAGAACAATTCTCCACACTGAGCGCCCCCCAAGGCACTGAGACACCACGGCTGACCCAACAAAGACGTCTGTCTACCCTCTCTGTCTACACCCTGAAGGCGCCAGCAAGAGAAATTCTGACAGAAAACCAGTAATGGAGCAGGCAGGACCACTGTGTGCGAATGTGTCAATTAATTGATTGCTTTTGTTCACTGACAAGATGGTTCCCCCCCCCCCCCTTAGGGCTCAAGAGAGAATCAGGTTATGTTGAAGAAAGGTCTGGCTTGGCGGATTGGGCCTGTGGAACAGATTCAATTATCAAATGTCTTACAACATTAGCTTTCAGTTCCAAATACAGCCAATATACCTAATAAGACTAGATATGATTTTTTTAAAGCTACTCAAAGGTCCTATGCTGAGTAGAAATCAACGAAGTCAGGAACCAGTGGTTCAGACCTATAATCCTAGCTACTCAGGAGGCTGAGATCTGAAGGTCACAGTTCAAAGCCAGCCTGGGTGGAAAAGTTTGTGCGACTCATCTAGGGGGAGGGGAAGGCAGAGGTGGTGGTGGTATTAATAAATAAATAATCCAGAAATGGAGCTGTGGTTCAGGTGGAAGGACTTCAGTCTTGAAGAAAAAACTTAATGACAGTGTCCAAGTCCTGAGTTCAAGGATACACACACACACACACACACACACACACACACACACACACACACAGTGCTGATTTGTTTGGTTTTGTGAATGTTTGGATAACTGAATTTAAGTCCTCATGGAATATGGAGTATTAAAGTGCTTATATATTTTTTTTATCAACTGTTTATGGCTGAGACAAAATCTCCTGTGTATTAGGAGTTAATTTGGTTTTGTCAAATTAGATGCATTTTCTCTTAGCAACAGGCTGGCTAACTGGTCTTTAAATTGAATCTAAAATAAAAGCCATTCGAGGCATCTAAACATTTGAGAGAAAAACTGCCATGATCACAGGAACTGGTGAGGAGGAACTTTATAAGAATCGATCTGTGTTGAAATGGGGACATAATAGAATTAAAGGGCCAGGCTGGAACGGTGGCTCACACCTGTAATCTGAGCTACTCAGGAGACTGAGATCTGAGGATTGCTATTTGAAGCCAGCCAATACAAAATAAAAATCAGAGAGATATTTATCCCCAATTACCCCTGCCCCGTGGTGGAAGTGAAGCTGTAACTCAAAGGGTAGAGAACCAGCCTTGAACAGCAACAACAAAAATCTCAGGGACAGGGCCAGGCCCCATCACAAAAATAAATAAATGAAAATGGATGGCTAGATACATTTTAGCTACTACCTCATGTTAATATACACAATAATAGCCAGCATTCATGGAATTCTTACCATAGTCCCAGCACAGATTATGGATTTGTTGTGCATTATTTTACTAGTTCTTATGACAATCCTGGGAGGTCATAGCGTTATTTTGCAATTTAAGGGAACTAGAAAAACAGAGAGGGCTAGTAACTTGCTAAAGATGGCCCATTATTGACAGGTATAAGTTTATCTGGGTCACTGATCCAATCATGATACCCTCAGCTAGCAAGCCAAACCTCTAAATTCCTAGACAAATCAGATTTTGTGCAGGAATAAATACATATATAGATTATGTCTTATATATAATATGTTAAACATTATATATACTATATACAGTACATACAATGTTATATGGTATATATAATTATAAATTTTATATATATATATTTGGTGCTAGTCCTGGGGGTTGAAATCAAGTCCTGAATGTTGTCCCTGAGCTTCTTTGCTCAAGGCTGGCATTCTACCACTTAAGCCACAGCTTCACTTCCAGGTTTTTGTTTTGTGCTATATGATGGAAGGTAAGTGCCTCACAGACATTCTTGCCAGTCTGGCCTTGAATCATGATCTTCAGATCTCAGCCTCCTGAGTAGCTAGGACGACAGGTAGGATTGCAGGTGTGAACCCCCAGTGCCCCTGGCTAGCTGTGGGGGATTTTAAGGGTGAGATGTACAAGGAAACGTCAAGCTTTATGAGCAAGTCTCTTCCTAACCAGGGCGGAGGCACTGAGGCATTACAAGAAAGAACACGGGACAGTGACATTTCTAAACAGACCAGGAACCACAGGAGAGTAGATGGCTTAAAGGGAGTCCTTGTAACTCCCACAATTGTTCAATGGGTAGGAGAGGGGGACCCTTCCAGGAAGTTCAAAGTGATAGTGATGCCCCAGTGTCCAGGAGAAAAGAAATACGTTCTCCTGCGGTCACACCACTGTCAGCGCTGAGGTCATGGCCGCATCCACTGAGGTCACTTCCTGGCCTGTCCTGGTCACTCCTTCTTTGGACAGTGGGTGGTTCTCAAGCTCTGAGGTCACTTCCTCATCTACTATGGCCACCCCTTTGCCTGTCCTCTCCTAAATAACCGCAGTCTCTCCAGGTGTGGGTTTCTATGCAGCTCTGCCTCCTGTGCAGCAGCAGTTTTGGCACTTCTAATAAACTTTTCTGCCTAAAGAAGGCATCGCAATTTCCTTTCGACCTCATCTGCTGGTCAAGGATGAATAAATAAATAAATAAATCGAAATTCTAATTTTCTTTGTTCTCCAAGAGACAAAGAAATGCATCAATTCTGTTTCTTCATTTTTCTCTGGCGGCAGGGGCGGGCTTGGTGTTGAATTGGGCAGCCTTTTACCCATCAGAAGGGAAGTAGGAAATAGAAAAGCAATCAGAGTCTCGGCAGGAGGGGAGCCCAGAGCCCCGCGGGTCTGCCTGTTGGTGGGTACATAGGGAAAGGATGGCTGTTAGAAACAGTTGAAGAATGAACCCTGCTCGGTAACTGCCTGACATTCGTCCACAGCAGCCTTTGTGAGGTGCACCAGGTGTCAGACTGTGGCCTCCTGCTTCTTTCTTTCTGCTTTCTTTCTTTCTCTTTTTTTGTTGGTGCTTGGACTTGAACTCTGGGCCTGAGCGTTGTCCACCCTACCCCTTGAGGCACAGCACCACTTATGGTTTTCTAATGGCTAATTGGAGCTAAGAGTCTCATGGATTTTAGTGCCTGGGCTGGCTTTGAAGGGGGATCCTCAGATCTCAGCCTCTTGAGTAGCTAGGATGACAGGCGTGAGACACCCCCCCCCAGCAGTCTTTCTTTTTTTCCCCTCCCCACTCCCTCAATATTGGAACTTGAACTCCTTCCACTCTTCCCTTGAGACTGGAACTCTACCCCTTGAGCCACAGCTTTACTTCTGATTTTCTGGGGGTTCACTGGAGATAAGAATCTCACAGACTTTCCTTCCCAGGTTGGCATTGAAATGCCATTCTCAGATCTCAGCCTCCTGAGTAGCTGGGATGACGGTATCTTACTGTTTTGCTTTGTGCTAAACTCTGGGTAGGCTTCACTCTCTCTCTCCTTCAGGCCCTTGAACTCTGGGGTCCTGAGCAAGCCTATGGGGAAATGTGGAATGTGACTCCTTATCAGCTTCTGGGAAATTCCTGGCCACAGCCAGAAACTTCCTGTCAGGCCTCACTGGACCTTTCTCTGGCCACCCAGCTCCCTCTAGATTTTCCCTGTGTTTGCTTTCCTGTCCTTCACCCTAGAAAACATAACCCTGCTCCTGATTCTGCAAGATTTACAGATTTCTTTTCTTATTTATTTATTCATTTATTTATTTTGTACCAGTCCTGGGGCATGCCTGAAGACCTGGGGTCCATCCCTGAGCTTCTTTGTTCAAGACTTGAACCACACCTCCGTTTCTGCTTCATTGCTGGTTCATTGGAGGTTGTTATGAAGGTAGAACAGGGGGGCAATGATGTAAAAATGCTAACATAATGAATATGATATGAGAATACTAGAATAATGGATATAATATGAAAATACTAAATGAATATGATTGGAAAATACTAATCTAATGAATATGATTAGAATGGAAAACAATGCAATGAAATACAGCTAAAATACTTAAAGAGATATATTGCCAATACAAACTTATGTCTAAAGGCACGTGGACATGGGAGATAAAACCCATGCAAGGACACATATGACTGTAACCATAGAAACCATCAAGAGCATGGCTTAGAAAATAGAGTAATTGTAAACTACCTAAGAGCCCAGATACCAGATAGCTAGAGTAAAGAACCAGCACCTCTCTGGGCACTACCGACCAAGGGCGTAACCAATCCGAATCAAGCAAGGAGTTTGGGGCAGAGAGGAGCAGTCAAGGCCCAATGTAAGCAAAGGACCCAGAATATGGGATAGCACTTCTGCTGGCCTTAAGCGAGACTGTGGTTCGAGGATCTTTGGCCTGTAATAGCTACTCCTTGCCAGAGAAGAAGGACGAGGACCGAGACTCGTTGTGCGGCCCCAGAGCTCACACCATGGCAGGCCTGGGAGCTGCGTCGAACCTGTTCAGCTTCAGGACTGAGAGATGTCAGAGGCAGGATAGAAGTAGGCAAGCTAGGACTAGAATATAGTAACTAGAATATAGTGTGAACTCTGTTAAATCAATAAACGATGCTGCATCACATTGCCTGTCTACTGGTGAGTTACTTCACCTGCTCACAACAGAGGTAAAGAGTCTTGTGGACTTTCCTATCGCAGCTGGCTTTGAACTGGGATCCTCAGATCTCAGCCTCCTGAGCAGCCAGAATGACAGACGTGGGCTTCCTAGCTACATTTATGCATCTTGAAGTATTCTTATGGTCTGATTTTTTTTTTAACTCCCTGCCCCTTTTGTTAAGAAATTCTTTAAATCTGCTTGTACTTGATTCTTCTTTTTCTATAATATCTGGAAGCCTAGACCAAAGCCATTCTTCAACGCTGAAAACCTCCTTTCCCCGCATCCACCCTGGCTCTGGTTAAGATTTGGCCGGAGGCCTGGATAAGTGCAGTCCTCTCATGGTCACAGTTGTCACAGAAAGCACTGGAGGGGCCTCAGTGGCTTCACCGCTCATCCTAGCTACTCAGGGGGCTGAGGTCTGAGGGTTGCCTTTCAAAGCCAGTCTGGGAAGGAAAGCGTGAGATTCTTACCTCCAATGAAGCATCAGAAAACCAGAAGTGGTGCTGTGGCTCAAGTGGTAGAGCGCTAACCCTGGCTGAGAAAGAGCTCAGGGATAGCACCCAGCCCCTGAGCTCAAGCCCCAAGACCTAGGAAAGAAAGAGAGAGGAAGGGAAGGAGGGAGGGAGGGAAGGAGGGAGGGAGGGAGGGAGGGAGGAACTCCAGTGAGAGCTGCTTAAAATAATAGAGGGCTGGGGTGTGGGAAAGAACGGGAGAACAATGAGGAACTCCATTTAGAGGACTAGAATATAATATATGCACATGTGAAATAACCTTTGTACAAATTAACACACACAAAGAAATGTCAGGAAAGCAAGACAGACTCTGTTGGAGGGTGGGTACCAGCCTTGGAGGGAGGGCTAGGAGCAGGTGATTTATTTAATTATTTGGTTTTGTGTGTGTGAAAATAGCAACCTGTTGAAGGAGGGAGGGGAAGAGAGAAGAGGGGGTGAGTGTGAGCCCAGAGCCTTGTATGAATGGAAATGTCACAAGGGGCCCTGCTCCTTTTGTATCACAAATATGAGCTCCTAAAATAAAATTTAAAAAAAAATTGTTTCAAGTGCTTGCAAAAGAAATTCCGGGGCAGCGGGTTTGATGGACAACCACAACTGTTCCCGGTGGCCCTCAGACAAAAGGAATGGAGGCATAAAAAATTCCTGCTATGAAATCAAAGAACCAGGACAGGTGTTCGAAGGCCCCAGGAGACACGAGTGACATGGAAAACATCCTGGATAAAGAGCTGGCTTTGGCTGATCAACAAGAACGTAGTTTGGGGTGACTACACTTATCTCCTCCCTTCCCCGAGCCTCACCCCAGAACCCTGAAAATTCTCTTCTTAATTGTTGTTTGGATTTTTTTTTTTTTGCCAGTCCTGGGGCTTGAACTCATGGCCTGAACTCTGTCCCTTTTAGCTTTTTCATGTCAAGCTGGTGCTTTACCACTTGAGCCACAGCTCTACTTGCAGCTTTTTGGTGGTTCGTTGGAGATAAGAGTCTCAGGGACTTCCCCGCTTCCACTGGCTTCTAACCACGATCCTCAGACCTCTGCCTCCACCTACCAGGAAGGAGATCAAAGATTCCCAGGGGCTCTTTAATGAGATATTATCCCTCTGAAATTCCACCTCCTTTTGGGGTCTACAACTCAGGAGATTTTTAGAGTTTTTCAAAGACTTCACAGTCACTTGAAAAACAAAAATAAAGAAGCTGCTGATAAGTCTGGAAAGGGAATAATTAAGGAAAGTGGTGCTTTCTGGCTGAAACCAGTGAAGGAATTTGTACACAAAGCGGGGTCATTTTTAATCTCGGTGGAGTCACATTATATGTTTGACAGTGAGACTAAAGAAAGCAATTACAAACTCCAGGAAAATCAAAAGCTCTACAAAAAAAAGAGCCACAGCACATCCATAAAGCCAATGAGACATGGCACGCCCTTGGGCAAGGAATAGTAAATACAAAAACCCTAATGCATTTGACCTTGAGGCAGGCGTTGACGGTGTCTGACAGACCTGGATCAGAAGGGAAGAAATGCAAATCTTCCCATATCCTTTGGTTCAGCAGCAGCAGGGAATGGAACACACCCAGCAAGAGGATGTTGTATTGGTTTATCGATGCTTTTTAACTTTTAGAGTCAATTCATGCATGACATGCAATCATCAGAATTATGACTCTCAGAGCAATAGACAAATGACGTCACCTCTTATCATACAAAAGTTAGACCATGGAAGACTTTAGCTGTCCAGCAGAGACGTGAAAAAGGAAGAAGAAGAAGAAGAAGAAGAAGAAGAAGAAGAAGAAGAAGAAGAAGAAGAAGAAGAGAGGAGGAGGAAGGGGGAGGAAGAGGAGGAGGAAGGGAGAGGAAGAGGAGGAGGAGGAGGAGGAGGAGGAGGAGGAGGAGGAGGAGGAGGAGGAGGAAAGGATTAAGCCTCTCATTTTGCAAAGGGAGATTTTATTAGCGTCTCTCTCCACTGTCCAGAGCAGGAGAGAAAATGGAACCCGTAGCCTGGGTGTCAGAGCCTCACTCCTGTAACCCTAACTCCTCAAGATGCTGAGATCTGAGGATCAGGCTTCAAAGCCAGCCCAGGGCTGAGTTCAAGGGGTAGAGCGCTAAGGGCTAGCACCCAGGCTGTGAGTTCAAGGCCCAGGACTGACTCACTCCCTTGGTCCGCCCAAAAAAAGAAACTGGGAAAAAATCGTGTCACTGGGTGGTCTTCAGATCCTCCTGGTCCCTCCCCATTCACACACGTGTGCGCACACACTCACAGGCACCACTGGGATTTTCTTGCCCAACCCCAGGCTGCTCCCTCTGGCTCCTGCCGGAGGGCTGGAGGGCTGGGGGGGGGGGGCTGGCGGCCTCGGTCCCTCTGGGCAGCGGCAGGCCCAGTGTTTGGCAGCCTGTGGTGGCGATTGCGGGCTCTGCTGCCCTTGTGCTAGCTGTCGTCGCCCAGCTTTTGCCCTCGGTGGTTTTTCTCCTCCTGGCTGGCCCTGATTCTGCTTTTTCTGTCTTTCTCCAGGGTTCTCTCCCACCTCCATCTTTCTTCCCTGCTCCTTCTCTCTGTGTCTTTCTCATCCGGATCTTTCTTTTTCTCCTCCTTCCAGAAAAAGCTGATATGGCAGAGATGCCAGGAGTGGGGCCCAGGCATCACAGGTCCTTCCTCTGCCCCCCTCCCTGCTCCTCCCCTGCCCCCTCTCAGATCCTCCCCTACCCCCCGCCTCTCCCCTGGCTCTCCCTCCCAGCTCCTCCCCGGCTAGGAGTGGGGCTCGGAGGGGCTGCCTGGACAGCTGCAGGGCTCGGCTCAGGAAGCAGAATGTGTTTGCTTAAGAAGCAGAGGGAACGTTCTGGCTTCCACCACGAGGTGAGAGCCGGCCAGCGGTTCACAGACTCAGGCCTGCTCAGCTTTTCCCGGAGACGCCCACCGCTCCCCCCCCTACA
This sequence comes from Megascapheus bottae, assembly GCF_031878675.1. Lineage (NCBI taxonomy): Eukaryota > Metazoa > Chordata > Mammalia > Rodentia > Geomyidae > Megascapheus > Megascapheus bottae. The sequence goes on along the minus strand of NC_143538.1, from coordinate 2,509,345 downwards.
CCCACAAGACAGAGTCCCGGGGTACTCCCCCTCCACACACAAACGCAAGCAGAGTGCCACACTCACAAAGTCCCCCCCCAACCCTGAGCGGGGAGGGAGCCCCCACCCTCCTCTGCTGGTGGAGGGAGTCTAGAAGTTTCTCACTTAGCAGGAGATCCAGTTTCTCCCCTCCCCCACAGCCCCCTCTGGCCTCATCTCTTCTTGGGTCCTGTCCAGACTGTGGCTGTGTCTTTAAGAAATTGCTGCTAGGGAGAGAGAGGAGAGAGAGGAGAGAGAGAGAGAGAGAGAGAGAGAGAGAGAGAGAGAGAGAGAGAGAGAGAGAGAGAGAGGAGCTCAACCTAAAAACTTTGGCCTCTTCCCCCTTCTAAGTTTTCTGGTGTCACTTATGAAACCCGGGGACCAAAGTTGGCACTACGGAGCAACTCCATTCTTTCCTTTTTTCTAGAAGGCGGCGGCCCGTGGTTTGGCTTCCACCCTTGGCCCCCTGTCTAGGCAGGGTGGACCCTGGCTGTCCACTGAAGGTGGACCGGCTGCTTGTTCTTCCAGATCTCACCCTGCCTTGGCCTAAGCCTGGCCTTGTGAACTTTCTGGGCAGTTCGTGTGGCTTCTTTAGCTGAGGAAGAAGGGCGATTTGGAGGTAAGGCTGGAAGGCAGTGGAGGCCAGGGTTAGGGGTGGAGGCCGGGGTTAGGGGGTGGAGGCCGGGGTTAGGGGTGGAGGCCAGGGTTAGGGGTGGAGGCCGGGATTAGGGGTGGAAGCTGGGTGAAGACCAAGGAGCAGGCAGTAGGGTCCCCTCTTGGCCTGGCCCCGGCCTTTGAGGCACTTGGGGCAGACGCTATCTGGGTTGGCCAACCGCACCCCCACCCCACCCCCCAGCTGCATTAGGCTCCCCCAGTCAGCTGAGAGGTCCTGGAAGAGTTTATTTAGGCAGCTGTTTAGTAACTTCTTGACCAGAGCCAGCCAGGGTGGCCATGCTACAGAAAGGGCCCGGTGTCTGCTGTGGTCAAGGCAGGGATGGGGTGTGGGGGCGTGGAAGGTGATACAAGGGGCCTTGTGTGGAAAGGACAGGGTAGAGCCCACCCCTAGAGGCCCGGGGGAGGGCAGGAGGGAGGGCCTGGGATGCTACGGGGGGGGGGGGGCTGCAATACAGATCCACAGTCCTAAAGTCAGCTGGGGAACAGCGGCCTGCTCAGAGAAGCTGAGGTTTTGCTGCCATCCTGTCTTCAGGCTGCTTGGCAAGTTCAGGCCCTCCTCTGGGTCTCAGTTTCCCCCTGTCCCCCTCCCCCCCTCCACTTTTTTGCCAGTTGTGGGGCTTGAACTCAGGGTGCTGTTTCTGAGCCTCTTTCACTCAAGGCTGGTGCTCTACCACTTAGAGCCACAGCTCCACTTCTGGCTTTTGAGTGGCCCAAGAGTCTCACAGGGACTTCCCTTCCAGGGCTGGCTTTGAACCGTGATCCTCAGATCTCAGCCTCTGGAGTGAGCACCCAGCTTCTCAGAGGTGGTGGGTCAGGTGGTGGGTGTGTGGAGTGGGTCACAGGAGGACTACGGCTTACCTAGGTTGTCTGTTTGTCCTTCTAGAAGGTACCATGCCTGAGCTGTGTCTCGTCTGTTGGGCCATTCTCCTGGGCCTGGCACAGGCCTGTCCGGAAGCCTGCGACTGTGGAGAGAAATATGGCTTCCAGATTGCCGATTGCGCCTACCGTGACCTAGAGGCTGTGCCACTGGGCTTCCCAGCCAACGTGACCACCCTGAGCCTGTCGGCCAACCGGCTGCCCGCCTTGCCAGAGGGCGCCTTCCGGGAGGCGCCGCTGCTGCAATCCCTGTGGTTGGCACACAATCAGATCCGCACGGTGGCCCCAGGCGCCCTGGCCCCTCTGGCTCACCTGAAGAGCCTGGATCTCAGCCACAACCTCATCTCGGACTTCGCGTGGGGGGACCTGCACGCCCTGCACGCCCTGCAGCTGCTCAAGATGGACAGCAACGAGCTGGACTTTATCCCCCAGGATGCCTTTCGCAGCCTGAACGCCCTGCGCTCCCTGCAGCTCAACCATAACCGGCTGCACGCGCTGGCCCAGGGTACCTTCGCCCCCCTCACGGCCCTCTCCCACCTGCAGATCAACGACAACCCCTTCGACTGCACCTGTGGCATCTTGTGGTTTAAGGCCTGGACCCTGGCCACATCCGTGTCCATCCCCCAGCGGGACAACATCGCCTGCAGCTCCCCCCACGTGTTCAAGGGCACCCCGCTGGCACGCTTGCCCCCGCTGCCCTGCTCGGTGCCCTCCGTCCAGCTCAGCTACCAGCCCAGCCAGGACGGGGCCGAGCTGCGGCCGGGCTTCGTGCTGGCTCTGCACTGTGATGTGCAAGGTCAGCCGGCCCCTCAGCTCCGATGGCACATCCAGACCCCGCGTGGCACTGTGGAAATCGCCAGCCCCAACGTGGACACCGACGGGCGGGCCCTGCCCGGGGCCCTGCCTCGCTTCCGGGCCTTTGCCAATGGCAGTCTGCTCATCCCCGACTTCGGCAAGCCGGAAGAGGGCACTTATAGCTGCCTGGCCACCAATGAGCTGGGCAGTGCTGAGAGCTCGGTGAACGTGGCTCTGGCCACCCCAGGGGAGGGCGGCGAGGACGCCCTGGGGCGCAGGTTCCACGGCAAAGCGGTGGAAGGCAAGGGCTGTTACACCGTGGATAACGAGGTGCAGCCCTCGGGGCCGGAGGACAATGTGGTTATTATCTACCTGAGCCGGGCAGGGAACCCCGAGGCAACCGTGGTAAAAGCGGGGGGCCCTGAGCAACGGCTCCCCAGTCTGCTCCTACTGGGTCAAAGCCTGCTCTTCCTCCTCCTCCTCACCTGCGCCTGCTTCTAGCCACGCCACACAGGCCACTGGGCCTGGGCCTGCACAGTGAGGCTCTGCCTTCTCCTACCGCCCCTTCTGAACTCTTCTGGAACACCCAGCACCCCAACCCATACACCTGCCCAGAGCTAGTGACCACGTCGGGGTGCAAACTTTTGCTGCTGCTGCCAGCATCACCCAGGGACCCCACCTCACACTGAGGCAGCGTTCTAACAAGGGTGACACCCTAACCTGACTGAAGCCTGGGTGTCCCGGGCCCCGCAGGGGTGTGGCTGGGAGAGAAGGAAGGAGGGGAGCCCGGGAAAAAGAAGGAAAGCCAACAAGACTGGCACAGCCACTCGTGACCTCTGTCTGGTGATTTCTGATCAAGATTTGGGGCTCCTGAAAAGCTGGGTCTCTCCCTCCTGTCACCCTCGACACCCCAGACTTCACCCTCTGCCACGAACACCTGCTCTTCTTTCCTCTACAAATCCACAGGACACACCTGTAGGTGGCAGAGAAATAAACATTTCTAAGGCTATCCTCCCGTGTCTATTGGACTGCACGCGCGTGCGCGTGTGTGTGTGTGTGTGTGTGTGTGTGTGTGTGTGCGCACGTGCGTGTGTATGTACACAGGTCCTGGGGCTTGAACTCGGGGCCTTCCACACTTGTTTAACATGTTTGTTCAAGGCTGCTGCTCTACCACTTGAGCCACAGCTCCACTTGTAACTTGCTTGGTCTCATGGACTTTCCTGCCGGGACTGGCTTTGAACCTGGATCCTCAGATCTCAGCTTCTTGAGTAGCTGGGATGAGCCACAGGCACCGAGCTGGCTCTGTTGGCCACACAGTTCCGGGATGCGGGGTGGGGGGGATCAGAGGGTGGATCAGCCATGGGGTGGGTAGGGCTGGACTTCCACGCATGCGCACAGTGGCAGACATTTCCCTCCTCCAAACCAGAGATGGGAGGGAGGTGACACTGAACAGTGCTTTGAGGCAGTGGGAGTGGGGCAAGGTGGGGAGAGCCTCCCCCACCGGCCTCTGCTTCCACGGGGCTAGAAGGGGAGGGAGGGAAACAAGCAGGGGAGAGAGACCAAGTAGACCGGAAGGGGGGGGGGGGTTCCTGCCTGTTCCTTTCCAGAGAGAGAGAGAGAGTCTAGGCCAGGATTGCAGATTCAGGGGGAAATTTCCCCAGGCAGCCAGGGGCTCTGACCCTGGGCTGGGTGGGGGGTGGGGGGGCGGGGACTGATCCCTCTCTGCGGTCTCTCAGATGGGGGTATGCAGGACAGGGGGTACCCCGCCCCAAATCATGTGTATTCACAAAGGGACAGTGTCCAGAGGTGAATCTTAATGTGTCTGCACAGTGCTCAGAACTGCTGAGCTCAGCAGAGGAAAGAGCACTGGCCAGGGCCTCCCCCCCCACCCCCCCCCCAAGCTGTGAGCCCTGGTGGCCTGCCAGCCACGCCTCCACCCTCTATGCCATATACAGCCCCTCCCCTGGCCCGTCCCCCCCATCTCCCCACCCCCCTCCCTCCCTCTCCCCATCCAGTTGCAGGGCCTGCTGCTAAGCCTGGACCATTGCAGGCCCACAGCCCTGGTCAAAGGCTGACTTCACCACTGGCAGAAAGCAGTTCAAGATGGAGCCCCAGAGTCAGGGCAGCCACGGGAGTTGTGTCTTGAGTGGACACAGTGGGTCCACTGCCTCCTGTGTAAGTTCCTCTGTGTACAGCCTTATCCCAGTCTGCAGTAGGTGTGGAACATGGCTGGCACATCGCCTCCTCCAGGAAGCCTTCCTGGATGCCCACTTCCTTCTCTCTCAGTGTGGACCAGGGACCCTGCACAGCTCAGGGCACCCACGGCCCAGTCTGACCACACCCCTGTGGGACTCTGTTTCTGTGGACAGGGCAAGGGTAGAACCTGGATCCTCCTTATGAGCCTTCATGACCCCTCTCACAGGACCAGGGAGATATTTTTCAGTGGGTTGTGGTGGGTGGCCTGCCAGGTGGGTTTTTGACTTATTTTTTTTGGTATGGGTCCTAGGATTTGAACTCAGGGCCTGAGCGCTGGTCCGTGAGCTTCTTTGGCTCAAGGCTGGCGCTCTACCACTTGAGCCACGCCTCTACTTCTAGCTTGTGTTGTGGTTCATTGAAGAGCCTCGCGGGCTTTCCTGTGCAGGCTGGCTTTGAACCACCATCCCCAGATCTCAGCCTCCTGAGTAGCTAGGGTGAGAGTGAGCCACCAGCGGCCGGGTGGAGGCCCATTCTTTAAACTCCAAACAGTGCAGGTGTATGGATGATGGAGGAGTTCCTATTTATTCTTGGGGGCACATCAGACCTTTTTCATGACCCCCTAAGTACACGGCAGGAACAGGGGCTGGTTGGCTCATTGTGCATGGCTGCCTTACTCCTCACTGGGCCCAGAAATCTTCCAGCCCATCCGGGGCAGGAGAGAGGGCAGAGGAAGTCAGGACCCGCCCTGGGGGGCCCTGCGAGGCCTGAGGGGGAATCTGGCCTCTTCAGGCCCTGAATGACTGGCTAGGCCTCTGGAATGCCCCACCAGGCCTGAGCTGCAAAGGCCCGATGTGTCTCCATCTAGTGTAGGAGGCTCCTCCCAGCGCATCAATCCCGCCCCCCCCACTTCCCCGGCCCTCCCTGACACCCCACAGGCAAGGCAGAGCAGAGCCTCTCCCCTGCTCTCCACCTCAGACGATTCTGGGAGAGCTCAATCTTCCTCGCCCTCATGGCTGGACACCCTTGGCCCGGGCTTCTGCCAGAGCCGTCTTCCGGAAGGCCTGCAGAGATGGGTTCTGCGCCAATGTGTACGCCACACCCCAGCGGGCCCTGCTGAGGCTGGCTCGGGGTCTGGCTCCCTTGACCACGGGATCCTTCGTCTGCAGCAACTGCATCCCTGAGGAGTGGAGACCCTCAGTGAGACCCCCTGGAACCCTCTCCCTCCACCCAAGCCGAGTCCAAGGAGGCTGACTGTGGTAAGGGCAATAAGCTTGGGGTTTAGCAGCCAGCTAGGAGATGGAAGTGAGGAAGAGAAGATGAGGCTGCAGAGGGTAGAGAAGGCTCAGCTGTCACTAGGTGGGTGGGCATGGAGGTGACACTGAGTGAGTGTCTCCTGCCCACCTCTTGGGGGGTAAGAAGGATGTTTCAAGCAACTTGAGAGAGAAGCAACTGTGCCATCATCGGGTCCGTGTGTGAACATTCACAGTACGAAAGAAAAGTCCCCCCGAGACTGAACGGCCAGGGCCCCACAGGCAGCTAAGGGAGAGCAGAGGTGGAGTCTTCTTGGCGCTTGCTCTGTGTGTGTGTGTGGGGGGAGCTGGGCTGGCTTAGGACACCCCCCTCCCCGTCCACCCCACCTCCAGGAAGGGCGTACCTTCTTCTTCCTCCCCCAGCCTGAGGCTGCTGGGGAGATCTCCTGGGGGCCGGGGCTGCAGGCTCCGAGCCCTCAGAAGCAGAGTACAAAAAGCGGCCACGGCTGGATGTGACTGGCTGGCCTCGATCTTCAGGAAGCGCCGGTATGTTTGATAAGCTGTGGTAGGGTAGGGGCAGGGCACTGCGTCAGAGGAAGGGCGGCGGGGTGCAGGCCACACAGGCACAGGCACACACGTGTGCACACATGCCTTCAGGCACCTGTGTGTGCGCGTGCATACACACAATCACGTGTGTGGGCACATCCAGGCCTCCAAGCAAGCACGGGGCTGGAGTACCGGGAGGTCCCACCTTTACTACTGCTTGAGCAATCAAAACCCTCGATCCAAGCCAGCCCCCAATCCCAGCCCTTGGTCCCAGCCCTAGCCGGGGGTCTTGGGCTCTGACCCTGGACTGCAGCCCCTGTGGGATCTGTGAATGTGAGGTTTAATAAAGAGACTTCCAACTCCGTTCTCTGACTCTCAGAAAGCTGGGAGGGGCCCGGGGGGAACAATTGCCCCTAGCATTATAGAGACCCAATATAGAGACCCAAGATTCTACTCTAAACAGTTAACCAGCACCCACGCTTCCCTGGACCTTAGAGCCAGACACAGGTTTATGCAAACCGTAGCTGTTTGCTGCTTGCCTAAGAGAAAGACGTCATTCCTCCTCTAGGGCTGTTTCACCTGCTGGGGTTGGTAACTTCAAAGAGACTGCTACTTTACTCTTGGCTCATACAGTCCCCAAATTGTTCAAGACCCTGGGAACAGGACCTTGGGGGTGTCTGCTGCTATTGAGAGCACAGGCCCCCTGGTGGCCCCAAACCAGTCTCACAGTCCTGGTCTCAGTCACTGCCTTGATCCCAGGGTGTGGTGGGTTAAGATGGACTGCAATAGACCTAAACTCCAGCCCCCAACCCCCAGCCCTAGGCCCCAACCCCAAACCCATAGACTCTACTCCCCAAATCTAGCCCCAGCCCCTAGGCCCCCGCCAGCCTGCACAGCCAGCTTACCTGGGTCCAGACTGGTGGCTCCAGGTGGCAGCAGGCTGAGCTCCATCTGGCCGAGATGGACAGCATTATAGAAGGCCGAGAGGAGCAGGCGCCAGGCCCCGGCCACCGCCCCCACCAGCATGTTGATGGGGAAGAGAAGAAAGGTGGCCGCCGAAAGCGCATGCCTGGACGGGAGGAGAAAGGCTAAGGCTGGGCTGGGCTGGCAAACCCCTCTCCTGGCCAGCGCCAGGCCTCCAGGCCCACAGCACCTACTGTTTACTGAGTATCTGCTGTGCCACTCTAGACCTCCCTCCCTCCCTCTCTCTCTATCCCACCCCCCAACTAACCCTAGAAGACAGAATATTCATCCTCTTCTGAAGAAGGGAAACTGAGGCCCTGAGAGGACAGGAGACTGGTCTGGGGGGACAGGGTTGAGATTTAAATCCGTGTCTCTGCCTGTGAACCTCTGGGTTTCCCACTTCCCTACTGGGGGTGTCTTTTGTCCATGAACACCAAGTCTCTGCAACACAGAGAAGGAGTACAGACCCTGATCCCTGCCCCGAAACCAGGTTTGAGGGGGGCAGGGTGCTTGCTTCACATGTGCAAGGCTCAATCGCAGCATTCCAAAACAGTACCAGAAAAATAAGCACAAGTCTCTGGGGAGTCATTCTGGCCCCCGTGAGTGTCACACAGAGAATTCGGGGACAGGCAGGCCTAGGTCAAACATACCTGCCGGGCTAGAGCATGGGAGGGAAGTTGGGGAAGGGAGAAAGGTCCAGAAAAGATCTCGACAGCCAAGTCCTAGGGGCTCAGCCTGTCAGGAGGCTACTCAGAGGCGGAGACTGAAGGATGCAGGAAAGTCTAGGAGACTCTGATCGCCTCCATGAACCAGCAAAATGCCGGAAGTGGAGGTGTGGCTCAAGTGGTAGAGAGGGAGGGGGGGAGAAAATAAGGAAGAGGGTAAGTCCCTGAGTTCAAGCTCCACTCCTACACACGCACACACGCACGCACGCACACCAGGGACAGCTTACCGGTTAGTCAGCTCCCGGGGTCCATGGTGGTTCTTCAGGAAGCCCCAGTGGGCTGCTATGTTTTGCAGAGCCACCGCCAGCACCAAGGTCACCCAGAAGGGCCTGTGGGGTGGGGGCGGGGAGCGTGGTGGCTGCCAGCTGCCCTTGGGGGGAAAGAGTCCCAGAGCCCACCCCCCACCCCCTACCCACCAGGAGGCCTGGAAGGCCCGGAGAAGCAGCAGGTTCCGGCCGTGGAGCACGGGAATGAACACCAGGAAAGTCAAGGTCGTGGTGGCCAGGAAGAAGATGATTTGCTGGACCAGAAGCCCTGTGGGTCCGGCACAGGAGACAAGGGGGCCTTGAAGGTGACCCACCTGGGCCCCCCCCCATTGGTTGCTGGGGGCTTGAACTCAGGGCCTGAGCACTGTCCCTGAGCTCTTTTGCTCAAGGCTAGCTCTCTGCCACTTTGAGCCACAGCTCTTCTGGATTTTGCGTGGTTAGTTGGAGATAGCTGGTTTTAAATCACGATCCTCAGATCTCAGCTTCCTGAGTAGCTAGGATTACAGGTGTGAGCAACGTGTTATTTATTTATTTGATGCTGGTACTGGGGCTTGAACCCTTGGAATTTCACTCAAGGCTGGCCTTCTACCTCTTGAGCTATGCCTCCCTTCCAGGATCTGATTTCTGACTGCTCTCCCACTTTGAGATGCTCTTTCTGATCCTCCATGGCTTTGTCTGGAATGTGGGAGCAGGAATCCCTGCTGTGAACCCCACCATGTCTGAGACACGGACGGTTCTGCCACCCTTAATTCCCGTGACTTCCTGGGACTAAGATTTCCTGCTAGTGTTTTGCATTCCTACAAACTGGAACTTGGTGTATGGTGGTAGACGCCGGGGAGCTGTCTCTAGAGACAGCCAGGCTAATTGATGACACAGGACACTGTGCACGAGTACATTGCGTACAAAAGGGCTGTGTGTGTGTGGGGGGGTAAGGGCTGCCTAGATGAGAAATCACAGCTTTCAGATCTGTTCTTTTCCTCCTCTTCTACTTTCTCCCCCAGAAGGCCAAGAAGACCCTGGGGCCCTGCCCTAGCTGCTCACACTTGAGGCATCCTCTGGTCTAGACCCCTTGCTCAGTGTACAGCACTATCACCCCTGCATCCCCCACCCCACACCCATCCTCAGGGCTCCCATTCCCCATGAGGTAGCTTCCTGTAGCCCAGGACAACCCCTCTCCCCGTCCAGAGCCCAGCCTCACCTAAGGGCAGAGGAGGTTCTTGACCCCAGGCTTTCCCAGCATGGGCAAAATCTCTCAGGGACCCTCTGGGCAAGGGGTGCAGGCCAGAGGCTCACCAAAGCAGGTGAAAGCAGTCTGATAGGCACTGAAGCTCATCCAGCAGAAGACGGCGTGGCGGGAAGGATGTGTGTTCTGGAGCAAGGGGCCCACGTCCAGGGAGGCCCCTCGGTGCAGAGCTTGAAGATTGGCCCTGGGGTAGGAGGGAGGTAGGGCCTTCAGGGAGCAATCCCCCCACCCCCTACCCCTCACCCCTGCCCAATCTGATTATACCCTGTAACCACCAGCAAAGTGAGAAATGAGAAATGGCCAAGGCACCAGTGGCTCATGCCCACAGTCCTTTGCTACTCAAGGAGGCTGAGAGCTGAGGATCAAGGCTGAGGCCACACGATGCAGAGAGTCTTCTTGACATCCAATGCCTGCACCTGCCCCTCCTGTGCCTTTGTGCCAACAGACCCCTGCTCAGCCATGCTGGTGCCCCAGGATTCTGACCCCTGCTCCACCTCTGTGTGGGGTGATTCGGAGTCCCCCACTGACCTGTGTGTCACCAGCGAGCGGGCCAGGAGCAGGAAGGTGAGAGAAGAGGACAAAACCAAGGCAGAGACATAGCACACTGGAGAAGGAAGGGGGGGTTGGAGTCAGGAACTGGGGGGCTTCGGGAGTCTCGGGCCCACTGCTGGGCTGGCGTCTAGAGGGGGTGTCCCCCCCTTACCCCCTAGTTCTGAAATCCATCGGAGGCAGCTGATGGGTGGCCGCTGGAGGCCACCTGTGGGCCAGCTGGCTTTCACTTCCTTGTCTCACCTGCGCACGCGCACACCATGAGGGTCTTCCCGCCTCGCGCCCCCCCCCTCCCGAGCACGCGCACATCACGGTCTGCCCTGCCGCCTGGACCATGACCTTGTGTGTGACCTTTGTTCAGAGCACATAGGATGTGAGACCACAGCCTGCAGGGACTAGAGAAGGGGCCACCCTGGCCTGCCCCGTCTCCTCGCCCTCACTCCAGCCATGTGCATGAAGATGCGATTGCAGGAGAGGAGGGCAGGGCCATGGAGAGGAGAATCTCAAAGGGGGAAGGCACAGCTCAGTGGTGGAGCGCGAAGCCCGTGTTCAAACCCTGCACAACGACGACGACAACATCTATATGTTATATAGTGTATATTATAATATTATATGTATATTAGGGGCCAGGCACCAGTGGCTCACACCTGTAATCTCAGCTACTCAGGAGGCTGAGAGCTGAGGAATGTGGTTCAAAGCCAACCCGGACAGGACAGTCCGTGAGACCCTGATCTGCAATGAACCACCAGAAAACAGGAATTGGCACTATGACTCCAGGTGATATGCGCTTAGCCTTTAGCAAAAACAGTGCCTGGGCCTTGAGTTCAAATCCCAGGACTGACAAAAAAAAAAAAAAAAAAGGAATAAAAGAAAAGAACCTATTCAAGAACACTCAATGTGACCGGGCCAGCTGGGGAGCAGCTGGGGGTCTCCTGGTGTCCTAGACACCTTACCTTCCAGAGCCCAGAGGTGATGCCTCACCAGCTCCACCACCTCTTGCCTGTCCTCGGAGAGCACGATCCCGAAGCCAGCCATCAGATAGGACACGTCGGTGGTGAGCTCTGCACGCACCTTTTGCATGGTGGGCACGACGCTTGCCAGCAGCAGCAGCGCCACCTAGAGGAAGAGGATCCCATGGTCAGAATGCCTGCCCCCCCCCCCAGACCTCCGGCTCACCTGCCCCTTAGAGCGGGGCTCGCTTTAGACAGACCTCGGAGCCTCTCCACTACCTCTGCAGCGCTCCAGCTATTTCAGAATACAAAGCTTCCTTCTTCTTCCCCCATGTTGGAGCCACCGCCCTTAAATGACACAGACCTGACTTCAAATTCTGGCTGCCTGGAGACATTTGCTGCAAGAGCTTAATCGAGTCAAGGTCTCCCAACCCCAGTAATATTCCCCAGCTATAAAACAGAGAGAAATTTAGCCGGGTGCCAGTAGCACACTCCTGGAATCCTAGCCACTCAGGAGACTGAGCTTTGAACTTCCCAGTTTGAAGGCAGCCTGTATAGAAAAAGTCCGTGAGAATCTTACTCAGAAAAAAAAAAAAAATGGGGAGAGGGAGAGGGCATCAGTGGTTCATATGTGTCACCCTAGCTACTAGGGAGGCTGAGATCTGAGGATCGTGGTTCAAAGCCAGCCCCCAGGCAGAAAAGTCACTGTGAGACTCTCATCTCCAACGAACCACTCAAAAACCAGAAGTGGAGCTGTGGCTTAAAGTGGTAAAGCGCTAGCCTTGAACAAAAAGAACTCAGAGACTGTGCCCAGGTTCAAGCTCAAGTTAAACACAAGGGAAAAACCTCATACACCGTCAGGTTGTGATTCCCTCCCCCCAGAAAAGGGATGACCCCCTTTTCTCCAGGTTAGGCCAGAGACACAGGATAGAGTCCTGAGTGGGGGATTTGGAGAATCGAGTGGTGCCTGAGCGGTGGGAAGGCACTGCAGGGGGCGGGGCATACCTGATAGATGGCTGTTCCTGTCAGCGTGGCTGAGATCACCAGTTTCAAGGGTAAACGGAATCCTGTGGTCCAGACCAGAAGGGCTGGTAAACAATGCTTTCCAGGCCTGGCCGCCTCCTCCCCCTCGCCATTCTCACCAGGGGTGCAGGAAAAGGTCAGGGTACACAGGGCCCAGGCCTAACCCAAGCTTCTCCTGCAGTTCTGCAGGGCCAAAGCCAATCAAGACCCTCTGACCCCCCCCCCCCCCCCGCTGCCAACTTCCATCCATGGGCCTTTGCACCCTGGCACCTCTCTGCGGTGTGTAGATTGAGCGCCGGTAGCAGGTCCAGGCCCGGGATAGGAAATCTTGTTTCAAGGCAGGACTCGAAGAACTGCATCAGACAGATCAGCTGATGAAGGCCTCCGGAGAAGGCCATGCCCCAGGCCCAGCTGGACCCCGGTGCCTTCCTCCCCTGCTCCCGCTATGCCACCAGCGCCTGCCCCACGGGCCTCACCGGCTCTCCAGCTTCTTCCGGCAAAGAAGACACCTTAGATATTCCTCCCAGTAATGTCCCTGCCGGCCCTGAGGGGACCAGAGAGAGAGGGACAGAGCCCTGAGACCTGCATCCAGCTGCCCCTGGCTCAGGACACACAGCAGGTATCACTCAGGTCTCCATGAAACCCACGGGCTGTACCCCTAAGGGTGGAGAGGCAGGAAGGTTGTAGACCCAAAGGCCACACCTGGGTAAAACCAAGAGCAGCCTCACCAATCCTACCCAAGAGCCTCCATGGCTGGGAAGTTCTAACTAAGATCTACCTCTGAGCCTCTTTAACTCAAGTTCCTTGTTAGGAGAGAAAAGTCCTAGCCAGATCTGGGGTCAGAGAGAATCTAGATTCCCTGGGCACAAAGCTGAACAAAATCACAGGATGGCTCTGGTCCAGCCCAGGGCTCCCGGGAGCTTTTCTTGCTGCTACTCAGGTGACTGGATTTGCCTAAGCCACAGGGAAGGCCTGGGGCCCATGGGAAACTGTTCTGTATCATGGGGGGGGGGGGGGGCAAGGGCTATCTGTTGCCATGGCAACTCCAGGGCACCCCAGGTCCAGAATGGATGAACTCAAAGCTTGACTGGGCCCTTTGTGGCTTAAGTATCTTTGACCGAAGTCCAAAGCCTTTGGCACAGACAGTGAGGTAGAGGCCCTGGAAACTCTGGAAGGCCTAGGTGGGTCAGGAGAGCAGCTCCCCACCCCCCCTTTTTTTCTAAGCCAGCAGTGACCTAAGAAACAGAGGGAGAGGATGAGGGGGCAGGGGTGAAATCTGGTCCCGTGTGCCAGGCAGAACCCACCCAGGGCCTGCAGCCATCTTACCTGGGAGCTGCCCCCTATCCTGGGGTGGAAGCTTTGTGCCAGCTGTAGGGGATACCAGAGGCTCAGGAAGCCGAGGCCCAGAAAGAGAGGAGCAGAGGCCAGTAAGGAGTAGTACTTGTAGATCTACGAGGACAAATGGACAGTCAGACAGACAGCCTCTCTCCCCAGCCATGTGCCAGGTCCCAGGCCCCTCTGGGCTCCATACCAGGCCCTCAGGCCTTGGAAGGATCCTCCTTCTCCTCCATCCTCCCTTGTAGGACCAGCAGGGGTGTGTGCTGGGCCTCACAAGACCTGGGCAGTCCCCCCATTGCACCCCCAAAGGCTGCCATGAGTCTTGAGGATATTCTTTCACCTGCCTTCCTCTTTCCTCTTTCAGGTGCTGGTCCCGGGGTTTGAACTCAAGGAAGGCCTGTGTGCTATCCTTTAGTTTTGTTTCTTTTTTGCTCACCGCTGGAGGTCTACCACTTGAGCCACATCTCCACTTTCAGCTTTTGGGTGATTCATTAGATTTAAGAGTCTTTCAGACTGGGGCCGGGAGTCTGGCCTAGTGGTTAAAGTGCTTGCCTAGCATGCACGAAGACCCGGGTTCGATTCCTCGGTACCACATACATAGAAAAAAGCCGGAAGTGGTGCTGAGGCTCAAGTGGTAGAGCTCTAGCCTTGAGAAAGTCGTCCAAGGACAGTGCTCAGGCCCTGAGCTCAAGCCCAGGATTGGCAAAAAAAAAAAAAAAAGAGTCTTTTAGACTTTCCTCCCCCAGCTGGCTTTGAACTGTGATCCTCAGATCTCTGCCTCCTGAGTAGCAGAGGGTGACAGCGTGAGTTTCCAGAGCCCAGTTCAACTTTCTAACTTTCACCTCTCCCTGGAGGTATTGGTATTGCCAGCTCCATTGACGAGAAGGGAAACCGAGTCTCAGACATGGTTTCCTCAAAGAGGGGCCCACTTTGCTTATTTCTTCCTGTCTGGGAGGTGAGAGGCATAGCTATTCTTGGTGTGTGGTAGCTGGAATGTCACTGGTCGGAGAATGTTAGTTGAATGAAGTTGTGAATGAATGAATGAATGAATGAGCGATGCTGGACTCCCCTGGCACTGCCTCTGGTTCTAGGCTAGGTGCAACTTTAGTCTCAATGAGCAGCAGGCAAAGCAGTGAGACGCCTGTGTTTTCCTTCAGGCCTGTGAGACCAGCCTCGGATCTGAAACCTCCATTTCCTACCTGAAGGCAGGCCAGGGACTCTGTGTCCAGGATTTGGGGCTTCCTGGCCTGCTGCTCTGACCCTGCTGGGCTGGAAGCAGCCAAGGGCAGGGCCCAGGTGACCCCAGCCTCCCCACAGCCTGAGTGGTAAGAGGAGAAAGCAGGATGGTGGAAAGAGACAGAGAAGACCCAGGTATGAACAAATGTAAAAGGAACCACGTGGAGTTGGTGGCTCACGCCTGCCATTCCTGCTATGCAGGAGACCTGAGGATAGCAGTTCAAAGCCAGTCTGTAAGACTCTTAGATCCAGTGAATCACCCAAAAGCCAGAAGTGGAGGTGTGGCTCAAGTGATGGAGCCTTGAGCAAAACAAATTCAGGGACAACCCTTCCAGGCCTGGAGTTCCAGCCCTATGACTGGTGCACGTGTGTGTGAGCACACACATACACACACAGTGCAGGTCGAGGCAGTTCCTCTGGGCGCCCCCCACACACACAAATGGCCACTGAGAATCCACGCTTACCTTGCGGCTCTGGGGACACTCGGCACTCTGCCATACCTGGACACCGAAGTGGGCCCAGGACAATGCAGTACCCAGCCCATGAGCCACCCTGTGCCCAGCTGCAGCACAGGCAGCCAGAGGGTAGTAAAGGGCAGGGTAATAGAGCAACGCCAGCATGTTCCAAGGCCCTGGGGCACAAATCAGCAGACAAGGCACTCAATAGAAAAGTCCTTGAAGAGAGCCATGCCTACCCACCACAGGCCTCTCTGGGATCTCCATTTCCAAGCTGCCCTCAGCTGGGGTAACAGTCCTGAGTTCAAGGGTAGGGTCTAACCCTCACCTGCCCTGAGACCTCCGACAACTTACCTCTTGAAGTCTCAGTTTCCTTATCTGCAAAGTAGAAACAACCATGATGTATTATTAGTAAGATGAGAGGCGATAGATGTGGTGCTTAACACAGTCCCTGTGTGGGTACTAAGTTAAGTGCTCCCTATTACTGCTTGCTTTACTGAGCCTAGCACCTTCCTCTTCAAAATTTTATGGAAAGCCAGGTGCCAGTGCCAGACCTGCAATCCCAGCTACTCAGGAGGCTGAAATCTGAGGATCATGGTTCAAAGCCAGCCTGGGCAGGAAAGTCCATGAGCCTCCGACATCCAATGAACCAGCAAAAAGCTGCAAGTGGAGCTGTGGCTCAAAGTAGTAGAGCACCAGCTTCGAGGGAAAAATCCAGGCATGGATGGCTTTACACCTGTTACCTTAGGTACCTGAGGATTGCGGTTCAAAGCCAGCCCAGGGAAGGCAAGTCTGTGAGATAACTAATGAAACACACACACACACACACACACACACACACACACACACACGCTTTGGGGAGACTGAAGACGGAAAGGGCTCCTCAAACCCAGCACTGTACCCCAGCACCCTGCCCTGTGCCCTGTCTACCTGGGCTCTGGGCAGACGCGAGGGTGAGAAAGGGCAGCGGATGTTCGCTGGACAACATCAAACACAAGGAGCTGAAGAGAACCATGAAGATGGCGGCTGGAACTGCCCGGGGTCCATCCCCAGCCAGGAAGTCCCCGGGACTGGCAGAGACAAGAAGAAGACAGGAGGGCATCGCTCAGCCTCTGTGTGCCCGGCGTGGGGAAACCCCCCCCAGCTACGCTGCCCCAGCAGAGGAGGGAGCTGCATGTCGAGGGGACCGTGGGGGCCCCTGGGTTTGCAAGCATGCATCCCACCTTCCATGCACATCTGCGTGGACACCTCCATCAGCACGCAGCCCGGGGCACCAGGGACCAGAGTGGGAACAAGACCTGGCACCCTTCCCTCCTGCCCACCCTGGAAGCTTCTGGAAGCTTCAGGAAACCGCCACCCCCACACCAATACATCTGTCTGTTGGGACCTTGGCGGATCATCAAAGAGCAGAGCGAGTCATAACATCCTTGTGTAACAACCAACGCCCGGGCTGGGGCCTGGGCCAGGAGAGGGCAGAGAGAGGTCACGGCTGTCCCAGGCATCGCCCCTTGGGGGGAAGGGGCCATTTGGACCCCCGGTTTCTTTTCTCCTGAGCCCCGGCTGTGGTCACAGTCACCAGAGGTGACAGGCTGGCTGGCCACAAAGCCAGAGCCTCCACATCTAGGCTGTGGGCCTCCCCCTCCGGCCTCCTCCACTCGACCCAGCCCAGGTCCTGTCCCAGCTTGTAGAGTGATGGAAGGAGAAAAGAGAAAGTTCCAGCAAAAGAGACCCTTGAGACCAGGGTCCAGGTGACACAGAAGAGCCAAGATGGATACAGCCACTCTGCACTAAGTGTGGCCTCTTGTACCCCCATTTCCTGGGCAACAGGACTTAGAGATTCTCTGTGTGTCTCCCTTTCTCCCTTCCTCTCTGGGGTTCCTGATGGTGCCAGATCTGGTAGGACATGGTAAGCCCTAGGGGGAATCAGGGCTGGCTTCGAGGTACTTAACACATCAGCAGGGTTTCAAGGAAGTACCCAGGCCCCCAGCACCCACCTGGGCAGTCCAGGTCTCCGGTGCCCACAGCCTGGCCAAGGCCGGCGCCGCCTCACCAACCCCGCCAGCAGCAGCAGCGTGAGGAGCTGGGAGGAGAAGGTAGACAAGAGGACTTTTCCCAAGGGGCTGAGTGCTAGTGCTTGGTTGTTCCTAGATGACCTAGTGCTTGGTTGGTCCTAGATGAGTGCTAGTGCTTGGTTATTCCATCCCCCTCTGGTTCCATACAAACCCATGAGTTATCTTCGGGACTGGCGAGGAGGTGCAGCTGTCTAAAAGGGTGTAGGTTTGTTCTAATCTTTATTTGGGGGGTCCACCACCTGGGAAAACAGTCTGACCCAATCCTCCCAGGAGACCCCCAGGTCCACAGCCTGGCAACAGATGGGTCCACTCACCGACAGAGAGGCCAAACAGGCATGGTGCAGGCCGGGTGGCGTCCTGGGCTGGCAGGGGGGCTCTGCCCTGTGGAGTGAACAAGGGTTGCTCAGGATGGCAGGACCCAGGGCCCGGAACAGTCCACAACGAAGCTCCCTCAACCTTCTCCTGTCCCTGGGCCCCCATCCTGTGTGTACCTGTAGCCAGCCTGGCCCATGCCATGTGTGTGTGTGTGTGTGTGTGTGTGGTCCTGGGGTTTGAGCTGTGTCACTCAAGGCTGGCACTCCACTACTTGTGCCACAGCTTCACTTCTAGAACTTCCTGTCAAAGATCAGACTCCCCCAGACTTTCCCACCAAGGCTGGCTTTGAACCTCGATCCTCATATCTCAGCCTCTGGAGTAGTTAGGATTAAAGGGGTGCGCCAGTGGCGTGGACAACGGAAGGCATAACTGTCTCTGGGTCAGAGAAATTGGCTCAAGGAGCCGCTGAGTTCTGGGGGGAGAACAGGGAAGTTTGGGGCTAAGCTGGATCCCTGGGGTGGGTGAGGGGGTGTCCAGTGGGCCTCTGGCTTGCCCAGCTTGAGTCTGGGCTCCAGTGAGGACAAAACCAGGGAAGCCGCAGGTTGGGGGGCTCAGGGGGGGGCCTCTCCTCTACCCAGCAGGCCAAAGCTCCCCTCCCTGCCTGCTGCTCAGAAAAGTCCAGCCAAGGACTCATTGGGGGAATGAGCCTAGCACCCCAGAACTCTAATGGACAGCCTTCCCCCCTCTGGCTTGCTTTCTGGACATCTCAGCGGAGAGCCAGGCACCAGTGGCTCTCACCTCTCACCCCAGCTACTCAGGAGGCTGAGGTCGGAGGATGGCAGTTCAAAGCCAGCCAGGAAGAGAAGTCCGCCAGACTCGTCTTCCATCAACCGACTTAAAAAGCAAAGCCAGAAGTGGCTTGGCTTCCTCTGAAGGTAGAGGGGTGCTTAGGGGTATAGTAGGTTCTATGTGGGGTCTACAGGGGTTCCCCCTGTCTTTGCTTGGACCTTGCATCCTCCCCATGTCCCCTGGGAGGGGGTCCTTACATGACCAAGCCATGTGACGTGGTACATTGAGAATGGGGGTCTCTAAGCCTTCATACCCCTACTAGACATTCAGCTCACTGGGTGATGATTTTGGGGCTGGAGTTTTGTGTTTCGGGACAAGGAAGATGGGGGCGCAGGGGTGCAGAAGAGGGAGAGAAGCTTCCGGCAAAAGCATCATTTGAGTTTGAGAGGTAGCTCCATCCCCTTAGGCCAAGATTTGGGGGGAAGAAGCAGAGCACAAGAGGAAGGCAGCATGGCTGGCTCTAGGCAAGTCTCAGGAGTTGAAGCCCAGCACTGGGGGCTCACGCCTGTCATCTTAGCTACTCCAGAGGCTGAGATCTGAGGACCACGGTTCAAAGCCAGCCTGGGCACAGAAGTCCGTGAGATTCTTATCTCCAATGAGCCACTAGAAAACTGGAAGTGGTGCTGTGGGCTCTAGGGGTAGGTAGCGTGGTAGCCTTGAGCTGAAGAGCTCAGGGACAGTGCCCAGGCCCTGAGTTCAAGTCCCACGACTGACAAAAGATAATAAATGAGGACAGTCTCTTGCAGGTTAAGGAATTTCTTTCTCCCTATGACTGAGTCTACCCTGGTCACTAGCCCCCCCCCCACTACTACCCTTCCCCCAGTCCCACTACCCCCCCCAGCCCCACTTCCCCCTGGAGGCTCAGAGAAAGCCATCTGCAGTCCTGCAGAGCTTTGATGGCAGCCATGCCTGGGGGGGCATCTGACTCATAGGGAGAGGTGAACCCAAGTTCATTCCCTTGAGGCCTGTGGGTGCCCAGCCACGCCCCCCAAAAGGGGTTGGGACATTTTATTTTTTCCTGTCCATTTTGTTACAGGACTAAGTTCTCTTCATCCTTAATTAATGTTCCATGCGGGTGGGAATAAACTACAAATTCTAGATACCCTCTACTACTACCCCCCCCCATCCTCTAGCACTCTCTTTGGCCTGTGTGTGTGTGTGTGCTGGTCCTGGGGCTTGAACTTGAACTTAGTACCCAGGCGCTATCCCTTAGTGTGTTTGCTCAAGGCTGCTCCACTCTACCACGTGAACCTCAGCTCCACTTCCAGCTTCCCCCCCCCCCACTGGTTCAATGGAGATTAGAGTCTCACAGATTTTTCCTGTCCCAGGCTGGCTCTGAACCTCAGTCTCGGATCTCAGCATCCTGAGTGACTGGAATAACAGGCGTGAACCCCCTTGCTCGATTCTGATCCCACATCTAGATAGATACCCAGCCACACCTGGTGGGCTCTCCCCAAGAAAAAACTCCATCTGGGCCTTGGCTCAGGTTGGGATTTCGTCTTGGGGTCTCCAGGCCCCTCTCCTAGCCCCGATGTGTGGGGATTCAGAGACTAGGGGGTCCAGCTCCCCCACAGAAGTCCAATTGGAGAGTGCACTCCTACGGACAGCAGAGTTGGCTCCAGAACCCCCAGTCTTGCAAACAAGGGCTCCTTTCCCCCAGGCCTGGGTGGGGGAGGCACGCAGGCCTTCTCCCTTCTCCAGTTTCCGATGGTAATGGAGAACAGATGTGAGTGAGCGCACATCTGGCTGGGCCCCTCCCCCCGGCCTCACCTTTCCCTCAGACTGAGCAGCAGGAGTTGGGGCGGCAGGGAGGAGGGAGCGGCCGTGGATTCCCAAGCTCTGGGCTCCCTAGAGGCTGGCAGCCATGACTGTGGGAGGTGGGGGTGGGGGGTGTGCAGAGAAAGTTCTAGTTTCTCTATCAGGGATGCCTGCTCTAATCAGATAGAGTTTGGAGCAAGAAATCTCAGCCACCCTGGGCTGAACCTCTTCCCTGAACTGACCTGAATACCCCGCTTATTCTACAGAACTGGGCCTTCTGGGTCCCCCTTCCTGGCCTCCCTCCTAGAGCCTTCCACAGACTCCAAGACCCTGAGATTAATATATATACATATATTAATATATTAATATTATATATATATATGGACTGACAGCAACTTTCCTGGATGCCTCCCCCCTCTCCCAGGCTTGTAAAGCACCCCATCTATAAACCCACACCCCCAAGTCATCAAGGCCTCAAGGCCTCATTCTTTGTTCTCCATCCACCCACCCCACCCTACCATCCCCCCCACTCCCAGAGAACCCCAAGATCCAAGAGGCCCGGGGTCTCCCTCTCCCTAACTTCACACAGGTGTTGGGCCCCAGATGGCTGATCTGAAGCCTCTTGGCCCCAAGGCAAGGCTGCTTGCTGTTCTGGGGGATCAGAGAGGCTAGGGCTTGGTCTGGGGTCACACAGCACCCTAGGGTTTCTTGCTAGCACTAGCAACCTTACCCCCCCCACACACACCCCATTCTTGGCCCAGGGGGAGGTCAGCTAGAAGAGTGACACTTACCCCTGGGGCTCGAGCTTCTCACCTCCCTGGGGCTCGTCGATGTACCAGCTGCTATAATCATCTTCTGCACTCCCTGACCAGGTCCGATTCCCGGCTGTGGCCTGGGTTGACATTGTCCCTTCTCCTTCCAGACAAGAGGGGAGAGAAAAAAGAGAGAAAGAAAGAAAGAAAAAAGCCACTGTGAATGTAAAAAGAGGCGAGAGAGAGAGAGAGAGAGAGAGAGAGAGAGAGAGAGAGAGAGAGAGAGAGAGAGAAACAAGAGACAGAGAGAAAACCCAAACAAAGAAACATTTCTTTTTAATCTTGAAGGCTACTTTCTTACGGTTTTGCTGTCTGGGAAAGCCAGTCTGGGGCGGCTGGGCTTTACAGGGAGGCGGGGTGTGGGGGGTACCAGCTCAAAAGTCCCCTTGCACCCCTGGACACCCTGGGGAGGCGGGGGGGCGGGTGTCCCAGCTCTGGCCAGGCATCTAGCTTGCACACCAACAGGCTTTGTTCAAAGGATGATTTTCTTTGAAGAAGTTTTTGTTTTCTTAAGTCTGAGACCCCCCCCCTCACCCGAGCACCCACCCGAGGGGAGCCTTGAACACAAGCCCGAGGGACAAGGGAGAAAGGAGCTCAGAGATGAAGGAGTAGGCGGCTACCTGGGGTTTCGCTTCATCTGCCCCCCTTCCCCCCTGCCAGGGCCTCCCAGCTAGGTTCCCCCCAACCCCTTCTCTCTCCGGCTCCAGCCTCCCCACTTTTCTCAAGTTCCCACCAGCGCATCCCCCCAACCTCAGACCGCCCTCGCGGCCCCTCCGACCTCTCGGCCTTCAGTGATGCAAAGACCGAATAATTCTGCAGGTTTGTTACCCGCAGAGCCTGGCACCTGGTCCAGTGTGGCACCTGTCCCCCCCTCATCCCCAGCTCCCACACCTGAGCTGGCCCCCACACACCTGCAGAGTCCAGAGACAACTCGCTGGGTCCCCACTGGCCGAGGTGGGGAGGGGAACCCGGCCAGGCCCAGGGGGTCCGCCAGGATTTCCGCACACAGGAGGCCACACGTGTCTGTCTTGCTGGTGAAAAACTTTTGTTCCCACAACTTGATTTCTCAAGATAACTCACCCCCACAGGCGGAAACACAAACCAGACCCACACACAGGCAAGAGTCACCCAGCCTGCCTGCCTGCCCGGCTGCCCGAGGCTACTCCAGGTCTGGGGTGAGGGTTCTTCCAGCAATCCACCCCACAGTCTGGACCCCCACTGCTTCCCCTCCCTCTCCTGGGCCCAGCCGGAGGGGAGGGGCCAGAGGCAGACAAGGCAGGCACAGTTCTCCCGGGATTATCCCCGGCTGGGGCCTGGCCCTGGAGATTCCGGGGGTCTCCAATCCCCTCAAGACTCCACTGGAGGAGTCATTCAGTACCAGGCACTGGTGGTTCAGGTTTGTCATCCTCGTTCCTTGGGAGGCTGAGGTCTGAGGATGGCAGTTTGAAGCCAGCCTGGACAGAAAAGACCATGAGACTTTTATCTCCAACGAAGCAGCAAAAACCTGGGAGTGGAGATGTGGCTCAAGTGCTAGAGCACCGGCTCTGATCGGAAAAAGCCAAGTGAAATGGTGAAGTTTTGTGTTCAAACTCCAGTACTGGCACCCAAATAGAAAGAAGGGGAGGAAAGAAAGAAGGAAGGCAGGGAGGGAGGGAGGAAGAAAGGAAGGAAGGGAGGAAAGAAGGAAGAATTTTTTTCTTTCAACAGACATTTACTGAACAACTATTTTGTTCTGGGCCCCTGGACATGGCTCGGAGAAGGCGGTCTCCCAGAAATGCTTACCTCTGAGAGCTGAAGAGCCGGGAGGTCAGGTGCCCTGGCCTATCCGAGGAATGGAGTGGAGCCTCAGAGGAGTGGGGATGGGGGAAGAATCTTGAAGAAAATCACCTTTGCATAGAGACCCCAAAGTCAGGGCGAGAGCAAGAGGAAACGTGATCCCCGGGCAGGGGACAGCCTGGACGAATGCTCAGAGTCCCTGAGACTGGAATCCTACAGGTGGCCCTCCACATTCCTCAGCCGGACCCATGCCACAGGGCAGGAGAGGGAGCTGAGCACTGGGAGAGGAGTCTCGCCCATCCGCTCTGCCTCTCTTCCCATCTTCCCCCTCGCCCTGGAGGGAGAAGTCAAAGACAAGTTCTGCTGACTCACACCAAACCCAAGTTTTATTTGAGCCCAGCTGATCTCAGGGAAGAGTCCATTCCTCTGCCTCCCACAGTCCTAGGGTGGGCACCCTGTGGGCAGGCAGAGTGCTTCCCTCTCTCCTTCCCTCCCTCCCATCCTCTCTCCCTCCCTCCTTCCCCTGGGGCACAGCGTGTGGCTCTGAAGTCACAGGGACTTTAGACAGAATTTGGCAACCCCACTGCTGGCTTGTGTGACTGTCCTGTCACATAGGCTGTCCTTGAGGGCCACATGGGCTAGGGGCCTACAGGGGGAGGGCTCGACTTGGACTACAAATCCCAGCATGCCCTTCACTACTCAGTCACCTCCACCCAGCAGCCAATGATCAATCGTTTTTTTTTTTAAACCCAGCCCATACCTTCAGCTAGTTGGGAGTCTTTTTTTTTTTTGCCAGTCCTGGGCTTGAGCTCAGGGCCTAAGCACTGTCCTTGGACTTTCTCAAGGCTAGAGCTCTACCACTTGAGCCTCAGCACCACTTCTGGCTTTTTTCTATGCATGGGGTACCGAGGAATCGAACCCGGGTCTTCATGCATGCTAGGCAAGCACCTTAACCACTAGGCCAAACTCCCAACCATAGTTGGGAGTCTTTTATTTATTTTTGTGTTGATCCTGGGACTTGAACTCATGGCCCAGGCATAGTCCTTGAGCCTTACTACCTCCTTCTGGTCCTCCAGGGCCTCAGGCCCTAGGCCACGTCCCCTCCTCTAGGAAGGCCAGGTCCTCCCTGTCCTTGTCTGCCTCCTCTGAACCTCTGCCTGTCATTCTCTCCCAAAGAGCCTCCACCCTCCAGCCTTCTTTCTAGAGAGCAGGGCAGGCCTCCAGCCTTTCTGGTTATGACTCAGTCCCTAAAGGCGAACCCAGACTCCGCTGTGCCATTCTTCATGGGGGAAGAGGGAGAGGAGAGCATCTTCGTTTCCCTGGGACTTCTCCTGTCCAGCTTGCAGTCTGACCACTTGGCCTTCCTGGGGGCTGTTTACAAGTGGGAGCCCCGTGCAGTTTCAGTTCTAAGCTTTGGGCTTAAGAAATAGGGCCTCGTGTGAGGCTGGAGGCTCATGGGTACCCTGGCTGAACCCACAGTCACCCAGGTCTGCCTCTTCTCTGTCCAGGGTGATGAGGGCACTACTCTGGGAAGCCTTAGCCGGGCCCTGGCTTTGATCTAGCTGTAAATGTCTGAAGGTGCTGGCCCCACATTCTCAAGACATGAAGTCACTGAGGCGAGGGGGTGAGGGCCTGGGTGGTGAACCCACAGTAGAAGAATCTGTAGGCTAAATGCCACAGAGACAGAGTCTGGACTCAGAGAAGGGAAAGGACTCACTCAAGGCCACAGTGCTGACGCACAGGCAAGCTGGCTGCCTTCTTCCCACAGCCAACCCTGTCCCAGGCAACCAGCTGCCAGCCAGAGCAGAGACACAAAACCACCCATTCCCCATCTCTGCCCACATGGAAGAGGAGCGAAGGGTTCTGGTGGCTCTTGAGTTGTTTAGGAGAATGGAGAAGGGCTGGGAGCTGATAGTCACGCCTTTAATCCCAGCTACTGTGGAGACTGAGGTCTGAGAGTCTGGATTCAAAGCCAACCTGGGCAGGAGAGTTCACGAGACTCTTCATCTCCAATAAACCACAAAAAAACGAGAAGCGGAGTGGTGGCTCAAGTGGTAGAGTGCCAGCCTTGAGCACAAAACTCAGTGATGGCGCTAAAGGCCCTGAGTTCAAGCCCCAGGGCCAACCCACATACAACAAAGCTGAGAGGGTGGCAAGGACACTGCAGGCAGGGGACAGGTCAGGGCTGTCCCATGCTGGACAATGGAGTGGGAGAAATGCAAAGGTCCTGAGGGCTGCCTGCTGGGCCCGGGTCTCTATCTCAGGGCATCTAGGCCCTGCCCATTAGGTAAGCAGGGTGGGGGGTCCCCACACACCTGTGGCGCTGGCCGGGAAAGGCCATCTGCTGCACAGGCGCTGCCCTCTCTTTGGGCCGCAGCTGGCCCTTGAACGCTTGTGGCTGGGGCTTCCTTCCTCTGTCTGTTTTTTTTGTTCAAGCTGATTAAACCTGAGGAATGTTTGCATCAGGGGACAGAAAAGCCTG
The DNA here is from genome assembly GCF_031878675.1 of Megascapheus bottae. Lineage (NCBI taxonomy): Eukaryota > Metazoa > Chordata > Mammalia > Rodentia > Geomyidae > Megascapheus > Megascapheus bottae. Next base: position 2,484,177 of record NC_143538.1, on the reverse strand, counting down.
AGCGCAGCCATCTGCAGTTATCAACATCTTCAAAGGGCAAAGTGCTGGGTTTAGAAGGAGCTCAGAGTAGACAGGAAGGAATGGGGGGGGGTCCCAGGGCCTCCCTTGCACATCCTTGGACAGACAGCAACCATTCCAGGAACCCCTAGAGATTAATTAATTATTTAATCTTACCCTCCGCCCCCCCTAAAAAAAAAAAACCCCAGAACCCCTCCAGCCCTCAACTAGTCTCCAAGGACCTTGCAGACACTGGCCGACCAAGGCCAGGACACAAAAGTGCCCAGTCTTGAACTAAAGGCATGCAGCTGGCCTCCAGGCTGGAGAGGGAAAGAGTGGGTACCTCAGCCTGGCACCCTGGCTACGTGAGCGATCTGAGGATGGAAGTTTGAAGCCCGTCCCAGCAAGAACATCCTTGGGACTCTTATCTCCAATGAACCAGCAAAAAGCCTGAAATGCAAGGATGGTTCAAGTGGTTAGAGCGCCCGTCTAGAGTGGAAAAAGCTCAGGGACGGGGACAGCATCCCCGGAGACTCTCTGGCCGTCTGTCCCTGTCTGTGAAGCTCCCATTCCTCTCTGTGTCTTGGAGCTGCTCACTCGGGGCCTTCCCACCTCTCACCCTTGTCCTCACATTCCTGTCTGTCTGTCCAGGCCTGGCTGCAATCCACCAACCCCTCCCCCCCCCCACATACACCACGTCCCCGTGTCCTTTTCCCTGTGCTCTCAACAGCTGGACTTCCTCCTCTGGGCTGGGCTGGGTGGCAGGCCTAAAGATGGCCCCACACCTGCTTTAAAAGGTGCCCCTTGCCCTACCCCCTCACCCCTCCCCTGCCTGGGGTTCCAGGATCTGTAAGCAGCCCATCCCAGCCCCCCTTCTCTCCCTCACAGCACACGGGGGGGGGGGGGGGCTGCCATTTGCCCCAGGGAAACTTGATCGCTTTGGCCCTCAGAGTCACCTCTGTGGGTAGGGGGGGAGGCTGGTGGCGGTGTGAGCTTTGATGGCTGATCCTCCCAGCTGTGGTGGGCAGAAACTCCCCCCACAACCCTCATTTGTCACCATGGCTCCCAGGGGGCCCCAGAGCTGATGGATAGTCCCCAACCCAGCCACCAGCTCAGCTTTTAATAACCCATCCGTACCCCGCAGACACCAGCTGGGCGGAGAGTCCCAGACAACTGGGCGGGTGAGAGGGGCTGGTCCCACTTCCATGATGCCCAAATTCCAGGGCCTCTCCAGGACCCTCCTCTTCCTCTCCCTGTAGCCAAGGCAGCACTTCCGGGCCTCCCTCCCTCCCTCCCTCCCTCCCTCCCTTCCTTCCCTCCTTCCTCCTCCTCCATCCTCTCTCCTTCTGTCTCTCTCTTTTTCTTTTCTTCAGCCAGTCCTGGGAACTGGAACTCCTGGGTGCTGTTGCCAAGCGTCTCAAGGACTTTCTTGCCCAGGGCTGGAGATTCTTGTGAGATTTTTTTATCTCCTTGAGCAAACAAGCTAAGAAAGGGATAATAGCATCCAGGGCCTAAGTTCAAGCCCCAAGGTTGGCACCAAAACGTCAACTGACGTTACACTTGAGAAGCCCAAGACTAAACATTAAATATTAACCAGCAAGATGAAAAAACAAAAAGAATGTTTCATAAGATGTGCTCTTATTAAAAAAAGAAAGAAAAAAACGCAGGCATTCCTGCCAGTGGCTTATACTTGTAAAAGTCAACCATTCAGGAAACTCAGACTTGGGAGAATAGAGGTTCAAAGCCAGCAGGAAGCAGGAACACCTGTGAGGTTCTGTCTCCAGCTCATCAGCAAAAAGGAGGGCCAGTTCTTGAGTTCAGAATAATGACATTGCCCTTCTTCCATTGGGAAAAAGAAATGTGTTTCCTTTGACCCCTTCCTCCTTCCAACTGGCTGAGATGCAGTCAGGATGGCTGGTCTTGAGAAGCCTTTTTGGACTCTGAGGCAGTGGCCATGAATTACATAGAGTGAATCATGTTGGTTGAGTGAGACAAGTGAAGACCAAAGGAACAAAAGGCACATGGTATCCTTAATATGTGGCTATTAGATTCCAAACAGCACAACAGCGATGACTCAATATTTGGGTACCCAAGGTTATGGACACGGTCTTGGAGATATAAACATAAATATATAGACATAAAAATCAATGATGGGCTATATACTCTATAGACATGATGTTTTATTACATAGACTAATGGGTATTTATGACATACAAACCCTCAGCTTAATTTTATATTCTAAAATCCATGTGCCAGTGATTGCATATAGAGATTCCCTCCTTGAATACTTGTTTGTTAAACATGACTTTTGAAATATGATGTAAAAATCAATGTTAATAAATTCTTTAGTAAAGGAAATAAAAAGAAGAGCAGTAAGTCAGCTGCAAAGATGGAGGAGCCTGAGCTGAGTCCAGATCGTAAGACTGGAGGAGGCCTCAAAGAGTCTCTCCCCACAACCCTCCCCCCTTCCTTGAGCCCAGACTCTGCTCCATGCTGGGGTTGGGGAGCCCCCCCCCCAGGTCAATTATCATGGCAGCCTGAGACCACAACTTAATGAGAACCAGACACAGCCTGCTCCCTTGATGTCTGTCTGTCCAACTCACAGTCCTCTGTCTCTCTGGCTCTCAGTCTTTCTTTCCATCCTAGTTGGTTTGGTTTTGTTTTGTTTTCCTGTCAGCTGTGGGGCTTGAACTCAGGGCCTGGGTGCTGTCCCTGAGCAATTCACCTCAAGGCTGGCGTTCTACCACTTAAGCCACAGCACCAGTTCTGGTTTTCTGGTGGCTCATGGGGAGATCAGAGACTCATGGACTTTCCTTCCCTGGGCTGGCTTTGAACCTGGATCCTCACAGCTCAGCCTCCTGAGTAGCTGGGATGACAGGCGTGAGCCACCATCCGGCTCGTGTTTATATCTTTTATCTTCTCCCTGTCTCCCCTACCAGAAGGTAAGCTTCGGGAGAGCAGGGGCTCTTTGTTTTCTTTGCTGCTCTGTGTTCAAAATATCCCAAGTAACAGAGCACTGGTGGCTCCCGCCTCATCCCAGCTACTCAGGAGGCTGAGATCTGAGGATCACGGTTCAAGCCTTAGCCCAGTCACTCCCACACACCCCTACCCACAGTTGAGCACACAGTAGGTGCTCAATAAATGTTTCTTGAAGGCATATGTGCTAAAAGCTAAAGGGAGGGATTCATGTCCGTCTGCCTTTGTGTCCTGAGTCAGGCCCAACTTCCTGGCTGGTTACCTGGTTTCTCCTCAAACAAACAGACAACGGTAGGGTGTGGCCCTGAGCACCCAGAATTTAGTCCCAGGCTGGGACTACCGGGCCAGGAGAGGCTGGCACCCAGCCTGGGAAGCCCATCCTTGACCTTGGCCATGACCTTCAGTGGGCCGGAGCCCTGGCTCCCAGCATCCCTGGCGACTCAGAGGCTGAAAGCCGAGGAGAAGACCTTGGATCTGGAGTTCGAGGTCCTGAGCGTGGGGTTTAATGAGGAGGGCAGGTATGCCCTGCGACTGTCAGCAGAGAACCCTCTGCAGGCGGGCTCCGGGACTGGGGTGCGCCTGCAGGTAAACGACGGGGACCCCCTCCCGGCATGCTCAGTGGTCACCGAGGCCATCGAGCAGCAGCACCCTGGCCAGAGCCTCACCCTTACCAGGAACAAGTTTACCTTTACTTTGCCCAAAGGTACCAAACAAGCTGGGGGTTTGGGGGGGTGTGTGGAGGGGAGACAAGGCCCCTGGGACCCCAGATAGGCCTTGGGGTATAGAGTGGCTGTGCTTGGGTCCTTGGGGACCAAGTCCTGCTCCAGGGAGACACAGGATGCTGTCCCCCCAGAACTGAGTGAGGAGGAAAGGGAAGGCAGCTGTGGCCGAGCGCCGGTGCTCACGCCTGTAAGCCCAGCTGGGCAGGCAGGCTCCGATCCCCAGCGTCTCCGCTTGAAGCCAACCCACCCAGGGAAATCCCTGAGACTCTTACCAACCGAAAAGCCCAACATGGGGCCGGGAGCGTGGCCCAGCGGTAGAGTGCTTGCCTAGCAGGCTCTGGGTTGGATTCCTCGGTACCACATAACATGGCTCAAGTGGTAGAGCGCTAGCCTTGAGAAAGCCCAAGGACAGTGCCCGGGCCCTGAGTTCAAGTCCCAGGATTGGCAGCCATACCCTCAGGCACACGAAGCTAACCCGTCCCATCTGCCCCAGGGCTCTGCTCCCCTGGGAGAGGACGGGACCCCCAGATGCTACACAAGCTCCCCTTGGCTCCCACGCAGGGTTCTGCAAGAATGACGGTCAGCACGACGCACGGCTGCACGTGGAGGCCCTGAGGCTGGACGGAGGAGGCCCCGGACAGGAGGCCCAGCGAGTGGGAGAGGCCATCTTCCCCATCTACCCACGGCCGGACCAGCCACGCATGAACCTGGCCGCCCAGCAACACCAAGACCTGTACCGTTACTGTGGCAACCTGGCCCTGCTGCGGGCCAGCCAGGACCCCACGGCGCGGCACTGCGGGGCGCTGGCCTACAGCGTGGCCTTTCATGAGCATCGGGTCCAGCACGGGGAGCCCAGATCATCACAGGCCCAGCCCCAGAACCTCGGGGTTCAGGTGGGTGCTGCCTCCTGCCCAGCTCACACCTGTCACCCCAGCTATCTGGAGGTTGAGATTGGAGGATCGTAGTTCAGGGGTAGGGAAATGTGAAAAACGGGACGTGGTGCTGTGGCTCAGAGCGCAAGAGTGCTAGCCTGGAGCTGAAGAAGAGCTCAGGGACAGTGCCCAGGCCTTGAGTTCAAGTCCCACCACCAACCAATAAAAAAAAAAGGGGGGGAAAGAAACAGGACAAAGGGCATCCAGAACAGAGGCCTGGCAGGGTGAGAAGTCTCTTGGCCCAGAGAAGAAATGGCCCCAACCTCAACCCCACAACATTCTCTCCAGGTTTCAAGGAAAGCTCTGATGGACCCCGAGACAGAGATCTCCCATCAAGGCCCACCGTGTGGTCCGCCCAGCTCCCACCATGACTGGCGAAAGCCCAGCCCTGAGCCAGGACGCTGGCGACATCAGGCCCAGGTGAGGAAGGGACTCAATCCTGACCCAAGCTGAAAGAAGGTTTCCCTGTCATGGCTACCCAGTCCACTTCCCCGCCAGCACAACAGGGAGAAAAGCCGAGCAAGCGGGCGGAAATCCATTTCACAGATGGAGAAACTGAGGCTTGAGGATTAAAATTCCATTTTATGCCAATAGCTTTCCTGGGAACCTCAGTGCTGCCTTCCCCCAAGCCACAAAATTCAAGTGTAGGTCAGTCCAGGAATGTGTGTGTGTGTGTGTGTGTGTGTGTGTGTGTGTGTGTGTGTGTGTGTGTGTCTGTATTCTTGTCCTGGGGCTTGAACTCAGGACCTGGGCGCTGTCCCTGAGCTTTTCCACTCAAAGCTGGTGCTCTCCTGCTTGAGCCACGCCTCCTGCACTTCTGGCTTTTTGCTACTTTATTGGAGATGAGAGACTCACAGACTTTCCTGCCTAGGGCTGGCTTTGAACTGGAATCTGTCTTGAGCTAGCTGGCGCTCACACACCTCTGACACCCCTTTCCATTCTGGGTCCACAGGGCTGTGCTGGGTGCTGAGCTTGAGAATGTCACTGCTGGTCCCTGGGCTCCTAGGTGACCTTGGGTCTCCTGAGACTGCCTCACCCAGAGCCCCACTCCCACCCCATCCTGTGACACCAGTGACTCGGAGCTCAGGGCCAGCCCTCTCCCCTCCCCACCCCTGCTCTCCTATTCTTCAAGGCACTTTGAGCTGCAATCTGGAATGTGTGTCAGAGAGAAAGAGGACAGAGAGAGAGAGAAAGAGAGGGGGGGTGGGGAGGACAGGAGGGGGAAGGGGGCGGGCCATGTGGCCACAGTGACGACCCTGTCACTCTAATTTCTGTTATTTCCAGTCATCATCTCTGCGCCGCTCTCTCTCTTAAAGTGTCAGATGCCTGCTTCTACCGAGACAAGAAAATGGGTTTTGAGGGAGAGGAAAATCGCTTCCCTCCAGGGGCGTGTGTGTGTGTGTGTGTGTGTGTGTGTGTGTGTGTGTGTGTGTTCGCCTGTAAGTGTGGGAGCGGAGAGTGAACCACTGGGCTCCATGGCTATCAGAGAAACTCTATCCGGGAGCTGGCCTGACACAACCTCCCTGCCACCCCCGCTGCCCACAGCTCCGTGGCCCGTGGCTGGGCTCCCTAGAGGATATGGAGACCCCTGGAAGCTCCCTCACCCCCTGCACTGTGGAGGAGGAGGGGGGACCCCCTTCTCTTTGGGTCTCAGTTGCAAAAGAGTAGAAAGATCTAGAAAGGGTAAGAGAGGGGAGATGGAGTCCAGAGACTGTCTGCCTGGCTGAAAACTCCAACCTCAGCCGTGTCGGGTTCAAGCCCAGGAACGGATGGATGTCTGGGTTTCCCCAGCTGCAGATGGTTCAAGGCCGCCTCCTCCAGGAAGCCTTTCCAGCCTCAGGTTCTACCTTTTCCAAGAGATTTCTCAGGGAGCGAATCCATCTGGGAACTGTGCATTCTGTTTTGTGATCCTGATCCAAATAAGGGGTTCTGGGCGGTGGAACCCCGGATGGGAAGGTCAGGAAACAGAGGGTGCCGTGGTCAGCACGCTGACGAACGAGCAGGCAGCTGGGCCCCCCCCCCGGCTCATGCCTGTATCCTAGCTACTCAGGAGGCTGAGGGTCACGGTTCAAAGCCAGCCTGGTAGGGGAGGTCCGCGAGCCTCTTATCTCCAGTGCTTCACCAAAGGCCTGGAAGTGGCGCTGTGGCTCAGAGTGGTAGAGCATTACAGACTAGCGTGGAAACACAGCGCCCAGGCCCGGAGTTCAAGTCCCAGGACCCCCTTCTGCTCCCACCCCCGCCCCGCCCTACACGCATACAGAACAGGGAGGGCTGGATGCATGGTCTGAGTGGTATAGCACCTGGTTAGCAAGAGTGAAACCTTAAGTTCAAACCCCAATACTGACAGAAAAGAGAGAGAGAGAGAGAAGTGGAGAAGGAAATGCTGGGTGCCAAGGCTGTGTGAACTTGAATTTCCAGTGTGGATGGCGGCATACAAGCAGGCTCTGAGTCGTTCACCTCGAGCCCTCGGGCCCCTGAGCCCTTCTAATGGGTAGGAGTGTGGGTGGGATAAAGAGAAGACTGACCCCTTCCTGCACGGACGGTCCGGCTACACACATCCGTCACCCCAAATCCTTGACCCATGAAGGGACACGGGCACAACAGCTCAGACAGCAGCAAGACTCTCACCTCAGGGCTTGGGGTCCCCCGTACCCCCAGCTGCTACCCTTCCCAAGTGATCAAGACCCCCTGCCCTCGGCCCATACCTGGCGATGCCCACTTTGGCTGGCTGCCCTGCCACCTCCATTTCTCCAATGTGAAGGGACAGCTATTGGATCAGAAAGAGGCCACCTGTCCAGCTCTGGGTGGGGTGCGGGGGTTGGGGGGATGACACCTGAGCTGCTATTTGGGCAGATGGGATGGGGGTTTAGGAGCCTGGAGCCACTGCAGCCTCAAGGGCCATGAGAGGTTCTGGAAGCCTAAGTTTGGCAATGGCATGCTGGGAAGTCTCCGGGTCATTCTAGAGGTGTTGTCATCACAGGAGAACCTGGCTTCTGCCCCTCCTCATAGCTTTGGGGGTACAAGGAGTATGAGGAAGAGGAGGAGGAGGAAGAGGAGGGGAAGGGAGTTGGCTCTGTCTCCCCAGTTACCATGTCTTCCCAGACAATCACAGTTTTTGTTTCATGAAAATGGTTTTTGTGTCCCAGGAGCCTTTTAAATGGGGCTTTCAATTTTTTTTTAATTCTTTCCATTTAAAACACTTTTTTTTTTTTTGGCCCTGGAGGGGAGAGAGAGAGGCAGAGAGAGAAGGGGGGGGGGGAGGCGATAAAGCAATCACCAAATGCTTGGCACCTGGCTGGTAGCCTGTGGCTTGTGGCTTTGGCAGCCCCAGGCTGCAGGCTTTCTTGAAGAAGTGGACGGCAGAGGGGCCCTGCCCTGGCGTGCCCTCTGCCCTCGGTCCTTTGGGCTTCTGTGGCTGGATTCCTGTCCCCACCCCCACTCTCCTGTCTGTCCCGAATCCTGGCTCCCGGCTCGAAGCTTTTGAATTTATGGCACGTTTCTTGCTCTGCCATTGCCCAGGAGTCTGGAGCAGGGAGAAGACGTGCAACAAGACTGCCTGCATTCATTAACTCTCGCTCTTGACTGCCCATTGACTCTCAAGGGGGCACCTCAACTGGCCAGGCACCTGGTTGGCTGTGCCCCTTTTGCCTCAGTGCCAAGCGCTCCTGGCTGGATGCCCCCCCTCTAGTTTGGGTGGAGGTGTAGGGCAAGGCTGGGGAGGGAGGCTGGATGCCAGCCTCAGAGGCCGCCTGCCACCTTGCACAAAGTAATAGAAGAGGGAGGAAGAAGAGGGTGGATTTTCCCCAGCCTGATGCCCCAGTTCTGAACACTGCCCTCCCACCTGCTCTCCCCCCCCCCACCCCGCCTCGCCAACCCATTCAAATACCCGAGAACCCCAAGGCACAGCTTTCTCCTGCTAAATGGGGAGCTTTTATGGGCTTTAGGGGAAAAAAAAAACCCATTCCAATTGTTCCCTCAATTACCCTGAGCAGATTGAATATATTAATCTCTCTCTTAACTCGAGTTCTGCCCCCCCCAGCAGCCCCTCCCCCAGCCGCCCCCCCCAGCCGCCCCTCCCCCAGCTAGGGGCTCTGGGCTGGCCATCTTGGTCCACACAATGGTTTCTGGACCCAACACACACACACACACACACACACACTCAGGCACGGGCACATATGCACACACACGGCGGCAGATCACGTCTGTACATTTTTCTATCCATTTCCATTGATTTTCCCTCCCTCCCCACCCACCGCTTTTTCCAAGAGCTTTTTTCTTTCCTTGAGTAACAGCAATCAGGGAAGACCCCTCTGGAGAAGGTGGGGCGGGGCCCGGGGGGGGGTCCCCTGCTCCGGTGACAAGTGCCTCTAGTTTAAACACACTCTGCCCCAGGCAGCTGCGCCCCACTAACTGCTACTCGGCCTCTCTTTGTAGCTCCATTTTCTTTCATTTCTCGGGAACAAAGGGGCTGTCAGAGCATACTCAGGAAGCTGTCACCCCGCCACACACACCTCAGAAGAGGGCCGAGGCCCCAACACTCAGTCATTTGTGGAAGGTGGGGGGGGAAGTGGATGTTTTCTGCCCCCCCCTGCCCTCCCCTCCCCTCCAGGAGATCCGGGGGCCCTGGGTGAAAGGGGGTCCTGACACACTCCTGACCTGGCCCCACGGATGCCTGGGTGGCGGTGGGGGGTGTCCCAGAGCAGAGAAAGCTTTTTCGTTTGTGCGAGCGCCGCATGTTGAACTCGAGGCCTGGGTATTGTCCCTGAGCCTTTTTTTTTTTCCTCAAAGCTGGTGCTCTACCACTTGAGCCAAAGCACCATTTTCAGCTTTTTTTTTCCCCCTCCCTCTAGTTCATTGGAATTAAGAGTCTCTCGTGGCTTTTCCTATTGAGACTGGCCTCGGATCTGATCCTCAGATCTCAGTCTCCTGAGTAGCTGGGGTGACAGGCGTGAGCCCCCCGTGTGGAGCTGGCTAAATTAAGATGTCCATCGAGTGTTCGATGAACACAGGTGCTGTTCTAATCAGGGGTTGTCTCAGAAAGTCTGGGCGATGCAAAGGGCCCGGGGCCTGCATCTAGAAAATCGAGTTGCCAGGCTTCCCCTGGGAGAGAATGGCAGGTTCACCATCTCTGGGCTGTGCACCAGGCTGAGGGGTGTGAGTGTGGGAGGCGACTCCACTAGCAGATTGTCGCAAGGGAACACAGCAGATGGCTGGGCTGCCCCTCCTCCAGCCCCCTCCCCCACCCCGGCCAGGCCCACTGACTCATACTGCCTCAGTGTGCATGCGTGGCACATCTCCATTCGATAAGTTCCGAGGGATGGAGATGTGATGTCTCCAGTGACAGGCTCAGGCTCAGGGACAGCACATGAGTGATGAGTGAGCTGAGACTGTGTGAAACCATCTTTAACACTAGTGGCACGGCCCACTGGGGCCCGGCAGGAGGGTGATAATCTCAGTCACCCGCCCCAGTTCTGTCCAGGGTCAGTCAGTCACTCCCAGCCTAAGCTAGAGCCACCAGTCCCAAGGTTTGGGCAGCTTCCTGGCCAGGAGAGGTGGAGGATCTCACAGCAAGCATTGGGCTACCACAGCCAATTTTCCTTGGCAAAGGGTGACCTTTACCCATTCATCCACTTATCCAGCCACCCATTCATCCATCCACATAGCCATCCATCCATCCACACATCCATCCACACATCCACACATCCATCCACCCACCCACCCACCCATCCATCCACCCATCTATCCATCCACCCATCTGCACATCCATCTGTATATCCATCCATCCATCCATCCATCCATCCATCCACCCATCCATCCACCCATCCATCCACCCACCCACCCATCCCCACATCCATCCACCCATCTATCCATCCACCCACCCATCTGCACATCCATCTGTATATCCATCCATCCATCCATCCATCCATCCATCTATCCATCCATCCACCCATCCATCCATCCACCCACCCATCCCCACATCCATCCACCCATCTATCCATCCACCCACCCACTCATCCATCCATTCACCCACCCATCTGCACATCCATCTGTATATCCATCCATCCATCCATCCATCCATCCATCCATCCATCCACCTATCCATCCAGCCATTTACTTATCCATTCCCGAGCCCATCCATTCATTCATGCATCTATGCATTCATCCAAGCACAAATCCACTTTTCTATGCATCTCTCTGTCCATCCGTGCACCCACACATGCATTCACTCATCCATGCATCTATGCATGCATGCATGCATCCACTCACTGTCTCATTCATTCATCCATCTATTCATTCTCCCAAACAGTAAATTAACCATGCACCTGGCCTTGTGGTGCTGTCCAGCTGGACCAAGGGTAGAAAATAGGAGAAGCTGAGTGCAATTTACTAAGTCAGCTGTAGACAAGTTGGGTAGGAAAACAGCTCTGCCTAAAAATCAGGAGACCTTGGCTCAGAACCTGGTTTCCTGGTTGCATTGGGGTGTGTGTGTGCCTTACTTACCTTATCTGTACCATGGGCAGAGCAGTGCCTACTGACAAGACAGGCTCAGGTGAGAAGAGTGTGGGAGGTTCCAGAATACATTAAATCCCACCTCCCCAACGACCAGTGACGACCATGAGCCTGCCTCGGTTTAGGTGGGATCCAGCAGGGTGATAAAGACTGGATAGTGACGCTGGGTCTAGAGATGGGATGTAGAAAGGAAGGGAGAAAGTTGTAAGGAATGCCTGGTAGGTACCATTCGAGGCACCTGGGCATTCTGGGCTCTCTGCTACCCTCTAGATGGTAAAGCTGCCCCGAGTCAAGGCTGGAGCTCTGCCACTTGTGCTATGTCTCCACTTCTGGCTTTTTGTTGATTCATTGGAGAGAAGCGTCTCACGGACTTTCCTGATGGGGGCTGGCTTTGAACAGTGATCCTTGGGTAGAGCCTCCTGAGTAGCTGAGCACCGCTGCCTGTTGAATGTGGTTGCTGCGTTGGTAAACTTGAGATAAACTGAAGATGGGTGAGGACTCAGACCCTCCCCCCCCCCAAATAAAAAAAAACCAACCCCGTAGCAGGAAGTCACCTTTTCTGGTGAGTCAGAGCTGAGGCTTTCCCTCTGGTGGTAGCGGCGATGGCTTTGGACATTATTTTAATCTCCCTCTAAAAGCATAATTGCTTTTTGTCGGCTAGAGTTCCTGGGAGATTGCTTTCGAGGCTCTTCTCTCTTCCAGGAGACAGGCAAGCAGACCGGACCGCTGTTGCATTAATACACTGCAAATGCGATTTCACCGCCTCAAACAAGATTAGGGCCAGAGGCTCTGCTCTCTGCTAGGCGGCGGCAGGCGGTGAGGGGCCCGGCTGGCCGGCGCTGGGCATGGAGGCAGGGAGACAGAGACCCCCCACCCCCAGACCCAGGGGGGCTGAGTAAGCAGTTTCCTGTAACCAGAATCCCTCAGATCCGCTGGCTCATCCTGGCTGCAGAGCCCATCCTGAGGCTGTATCTGGGTGCAGGGTTCAGCGTTGTTCCCCTCATTCCTTAGCACCCCCCCCCAAACACTCTAGAGAGGGAGGGTGTTGTGTTCAAAGAACAGCCGGGCAGCCTGCATTGAAAGCTGGTCTCTTCTGCTCCTGCTTCTACCAGTAGCTCACACCTGTAATCCCAGCTGAGATCTGAAGATTTCTGTGCAAAGCCAGCCCAGTATGGGGGGGGGGAAGAGGAAGGTGTTGAAAACTGGGGGGGGGGGTGGGGCGGGGAGTCTGAGATTCTTACCTCTAATGAATTAGCAAAAAGCCAGAAGCAGAGGTGTGGTGTAAGAGGTAGAGTGCCAAGGCCTGAGTGGAAAAGCTAAGGAAGAGAGTGAGGTCCTGAGTTCAAGTCCCAAGACCAGCAGACACACACACACACACACACACACACACACACTGGAAATGATAGTAGTATCTCCACTTGCGCCTCTCTTATATCTAGGATAGCAGATGCGATCACCAAATCCCTGCTTGTTTGTGGAGATGGGGTCTTGCAGACTTTTTGTCCTGTCTGGTCTTGAACTATGATCCTCTCAGTTTCCATCTCCCTAGCAGCTAGCAAAACAGCACATACTGGAATCTTGAAGAAGTGTCATGAAATATTCTGGCTGGCTAGAAAACCGTCTAGGCATATGGGATGGCAAACACAAAAGCCCCAAAGCCAGAGAGCCCACAGCCCACTGAGGGAGCCACCCCTGTACTGCCAGGCAGAGATCAGAGAGAGGAGATGGAAGATCCTGGAAAGAACAGGCCTGGAAGGGGGGGTCTTGTGAGACTATGGGCCCTGCTAAATGGCTTATTAAAACCAAGGAAGTGCGCTGGCGTGGACGGTTCAACGCTTGCCATCTCAGCTACCTGGAGGCTGAGATTTGAGGATTGCAGTTTCAAAGCCAGCCTGGGCAGGAAAATCTCTTTATCTCCAATGAACCACCAGAACACTGGAAGTGGTGTGGTGGCAGAACACTAGTGAAAAAGCTCAGGGACAGAGCCCAGGCCTTGAGTTCAAGCCCCATGACTGACCAAAAAAAAAAAAAAAAGCTAGAAGGAAGGATGGTCAGACTTGCAGTGGAAGTCTAGGATAAAGGGGGTACCTGGACTGGAGTCTGGTCTAGCCTGCTCCCCAACCCCACGCCCCCTTCTCTGCCCTCCCAGGGTCTGATAAGCAGAAATGGCAGGCAGCCTCCCAGCCTGCCTCTTCCCTCCGCCCCTGGTTAACCAGTTATTGATTTTGGGGTCTCAAAGTCGTGCCACTTCTTTAGCAAAGTGATTTATGAATCGACCGTGGGCCTTGGGCTGCCTCTGACCCACGCTCAGCCTCCCAAACGTGGCCAGGAACGCCACAGCACCGCGGGACAACTTGACCCACGCGCCTGTCCAGCACAGGCAGGCCCGTGTGTGGACACGAGCCATGGCGCACACCTGTAATCCCATCTACTCCAGAGCTGAGGATGCAGGTTTGGCGCTAACCGAAGCAAAAAAAAGTCTAAGAGATCCTGATCTCCAATGAACCACCCAAAAGCTAGGAGGGGAGCTGTGGCTCAAGTGGTAGAGCGCCAGCCTTGAGCAGAAAGAGAGACAGAGACCAGACTATGAGTTCAAACCCCAGTATTGGCAAAAAAAAAAAAAAGAGCATATCGCAGTCACCCCAAAAGTCCTGGAGCCAAAGCTTGCGGGAGTCTGGGGGATGCAGGTCCCAGGATTCTTTGCTCCAGAAAGAAGGACAGCCAGCAAGAGTCAGGGAGGAATCCCAGCTGGACAACCACTGCCGGGAGGCAAGAACCAGATGCCAGGTCCTGGAAGACTTGCAATTCCACACTGATGCTAGGCTCCGGTGACTTCCGCCCTGACCTGTGATGTCACACAGCGTTGCCCAGGTGACCCAGTCCCGTGGGAAGGGGTGGACAGAGTGAGGGCCAACTGGGGTCCTCAGACCCTGATCCCACCCGCCCACCACCCCCTTCTCCCCAGTCCAGGCCTCAGAAGCGGGGGCCCAGCCTCCCCACTGCATGTGTGACCTCCTGCCCAGACCAGGTATGGTCCCTGCTGGAGATTGCTAAGTGAGGCCACGTCGTCACCTGTCCCCCAAGGATGGGGCAGAAAAAGACAAAGGTGAGGCCTAGGGCAGAGGCTCCTCTTGGGTTCTGGTGTGTTATCTGCTTCTAAGCTGCTTTTCTCTGGCCTCAGGCTTCGAGGCTGTGAAGTGGGGGTGTGGGGTGAGATATTCGGTTCCCTGGGATCACGTGGGAGAGCTGAAAGGTAGCGTGGGCCGGGTGCCATGGCTCACGCCTGGAATCCTAAACTACTCAGGAGGCTGAGATCTGACGATCTCAGGTCACGGTTCAAAGGCAGGCCAGGCAGATAAAGCCAAGAGACTCTTGGCGTTAACTACCCAGAGGCTGAAAGCAGAGGTGTGGTCAGAGAGGTAGGTCGCTGGCCTTGTGTGACAAAGTTAAGCAAGAGCGTGAGGCCCCCGAGTTCAAGTCCTAGTAGGGGCACAAAAATAGAACTATGTGTTCTAGGGTAGCATTAGGTGGGACTTCCCTTGGCTTGGTTGCTTCTGCTGGGGCACAAACTCAGAGAGCCCCCCAAAATATTCATTTCTCCCTTGAAGAACTCTGATACCTCACAATTTTTAACACCCCCCCCCACACTTGCCTGCTCAGGTCTACAGTGAGTGGAGATATAAGTGTTTGAACCCCAGGAGAAGAGAGAGAGAGAGAGAGAGAGAGAGAGAGAGAGAGAGAGAGAGAGAGAGAGAGAGAGAGAGAGAGAGTGTGTGTGTGTGTGTTTTCTTCTTTTGTCAGTCACAGGGCTTGAACTCAGGCCTGGTGCTGCTGTCTCTGAGCTCTTTGGCTAGCACTCCACAGCACCACTTCCAGTTTTCTGGTGGTTCATGGGAGGTAAGACTCTCTCACGGCCTTTTCTGCTCAGGCTGGCTTTGAACTGCAATCCTCAAATCTCTGCCTCCTGAATAGCTAGGATGACAGGCGTGAGTCACCAGTTCCAGGCTTTTTTTATTTTTTAATCTATTTTGTGCCTGCTCCCTGGCCTTGGCTCAGATGCCAGCCTCCCCTTCAAGCCTCCTGGTAGATTGTCACATGGAAGGTCCTGGCACAAGGCTGGCTCGAACAGGGAAACCTAAAACAGCCAGTTTTCCACCTGCTCTGCCAACTGAGTGATCCAACCTGGTTTACTTGAACATTTTCACAGCTGAGAAATAATCCTCTGTGAGCGATGGTCAGCTTGGCTTGTGTGTATGTGTGTTGTTTTGTGCATTTTGTTTTATGCCAGTAGTGGGATTTGAACTTAGGGCCTGCCTGGCAGTCCTCTTGGCTAGGCTTTTTCCACTCAAGGCTGGTACTCTACCACTTGAGCCATATGTCCACTGCTGGTCATACTGTTTGTATAGCATGATGTAGCTCTATCTCTTCTTTCCTGAATCTTTTTAAATTGGTTATTATAGATTTAATTATAGATTTGTGTTCTCTGTATATGAAGAGTGTTCCTCTTCCTTAAAACTTACTGTAAATGGCTACTGTTTTCTTTTCAGTTCTGATGGATTCAGAGCAGTGATAGATTTTTACTTTTAGTTTTCTGGTTACTGGGGCTTGACCTCAGAGCCTAGACGCTATCCCTTAGCTTTCTCCCCCGCTCAGGGCTAGCACTCTTACTACTTTCTTTTCCAGTCCTGTAACTTGAACTCAGATCCTGAGCACTGTCCTTGGACTTCTCTCAAGGCTAGAGCTCTACCAATTGACCCACAGCATCACTTCCATGCTTTTTCCTCGGTATGTGATACCGAGGAATCAAACCCGGGTCTTCGTGCATGCTAGGCAAGCACTTTAACCACTAGGCCAAACTCCTCTCTCTTTACTATTTGAGCCACAGCTCCACTTTCAGCTTTCTTGCTGATTAACGGAAGATAGAGTCCGACAGACTTTTCTGTCCAGATGACTTCGAATGGCGATCCTCAGACCTCAGCCTTTTGAGAAGCTAGGAGGCCACTCTGGCCTAACATGTGTACTCTGAATTCCCTGACAGGATCTTCAGGTCTGGGAGGGGTGGGACAGGCAGGGACACTGGTCCTGATGCAGGCCCGCCCGTCTGTAGATTCCCATCTGGAAGGCAGTAAGGAAAGAGGAGCATTCAGAGGTTGGCAGTCCTGGCCCACCAGCGCCCCCTGCAGTCCTCACCCTTAGCCCGGGGCCTGGCCCTGCCCCTAGCCCACCCAAGGGCCGTGGGCCTGTGGGCCTCAGCAGGAGGTGCCAGGCTGGCAGCTAGCCTCAGGCCCAAAAATACACCCTCAGCGTTCACATCCCAGGGTCCGCAGGCTGGGTTTTCTGGAAGGATATTGGGGGAGGGGGGCACGACGGAGCCCAAGAGTCTGGCAGCCAGGGCTGGCTTCAAACCTCACCCCTTAAATCTCAGCCTCCAGGCAGTGCTAGGATGACAGGTGTGAGCCATCAGCGCCCCCCCCACCTAGGCCTGTTGACTCTGAGGCCACTAAACCAAGACAGCAAACCTACTGGGGGGAGGAGGGGCTTGCGGTGACCACAAAACCCGCCACTCACCACACCCCTCCATCTGGCCCAGCTTCCCCTCCCCTTCTTCTCACCCCTGCCTGGAGATATTCATCAACACCTCTGCAGATGGCGGCGGCCCGCTGAGGCCTGGGGGAGGGGGCTGGGGTGATTCTCCATAGAAGAAGGAGAGAAGGGGAGGGCTGTTCCTGGCTGGAACTGTCACCTACCAACGACACAGCTTGCTTGGCTTTGAGGACAGGCTGGGGGGGGAGGTGGGGGTGGGGAGGAGAGAGGGACCAGTGGGGGAGGGGGGCTCCTAAGCCATGGGGAGACCTGGAAAGAAATCTGGAGGTGCAGCTGAGGACAGGGTGAGGTTCTAGAAACGTGTGAGACAGAGCTGAGTATCATAGCGCTGGCCTCTGTTTAAGGAAGAAGGCTCAAGAATGGGCTTCAGGATGTCAACAGAGCTGCCACTGTCCCCCAAAGGAATGGGGTGACTTCTATTCGGCTCCCCAGAAATACCCAGGGAGAGGCAGAACTGAAAGCACCAAGAATTTATATATATATATATATGTATATATGCACAGGCACACGCATATATAGTGCCAGTACTGGGACATGAGTTCAAGGCCTGGGTGGCATCCTTCAGTCCAACCATGCCCCAAAGCTCTTGCTCCACCACTTGAGCCACAGCTCCACTTTAAAAAATTGCTGGTTGTGTGAAGAGGAGCCTCTGTTTTGGATCTATCTGCTCCAGCGGGCCTCAAACCACGATCCTCAGATCTCAGCCTCCTGAGTAGCTGGGACTCCAGGCGTGAGCCACTGGGTACCTGGCTCAAGAGCCAGGACGCGCTTTGTAAAGTGCAGAGCCCTGTGCACAAGGGAGAGAGCTGAGGTGACAGGCGACCAGAGGGGAAGCTTCAGGGGAAACCTGCTACAGCAAGGGGCTAGGGGTTACAGGGAGGAGGATGAGGAGGAGGAAGAGGAGGATGAGGAGGAGGAGGAGGAGAGGAGGAGGAGGAGGATGAGGAGGAGGAGGATGAGGAGGAGGAGGAGGAGGAGAGGAGGAGTCGTGGTCGTGGTCGTGGTCGTCCTCACTCGGCCTTGGCTCTTCCCGCAGGGCACCGAGGGCCCTGAGGACCCCTGGAACACCTTCCAGAGCGCGCGCCACCTGGCCCCCTCTGGTCGGGAGGCCGTGGCTGTGTCTCTCCACGGAGCTGCTGACCTTCCCGGCTGTAAAGATGGCTCGGAGCCGTGGCCCTTCGTGGCCGTGTAAGTGCCCGGGGGCGCGGGCGGGCGCGGGCCCGGGGTCAGCGAGGCTCTTCCCCCCATACAGAGGCACAAGTGCAGCCCCGGTTCGGGCAGTGGAGCACCGGAGGCGGCACCCAGGCCCTGAGCTCGGGCCCGGGATGACAGCCGCTGTCCCGGCAGCCCTGGCTCGGCCCTCACGGCCCGGTCACCCCGGGGCCCTTCTGGGGACCGTCTGCCCGCAGGCCCCGGGCACCCCGCCCCCTGCCGCCGCCTCCAGGCAGCCGGCAGCCTGGTTCAGCTCCTCGGGGCAGCTGGGTCGGCCCCCGCTCGCGCCTCACCCTGTCGCCATGGAAACGCTCAGGGTGGGCCCAGGAGACCCGAGCTGGGGCGCCCCCGGGTCCCCCGGCGTCCTCCGGGCGACTGGCGGGGCGGGCGCAGGGAGGGGAGGGCGCATGCGCGGGCGGGCTGGCTGGCTGGGTGGGTCAGGGGAAGAAGGGCGCATGCGCGGGCGGCTTCGCTCCGCTCCAGGCGGGGTGGGGGGGGCGTGGCTGGACCCCAGAGCGCATGCGTCGTCCCTCCATTCCAGGCGGAGAGCAGGGGACCCGGATCCCAGAGCTGCCACCTGCTCAGGGTGGTGTTGATGAGATGCAGATGAAAGGAGGAGGGGATGGGAGGGGGAGGGGGGCTGCTGAGAAGCGAGGCCTGGGGGCGGGGAAGCCTGGGAGACCCAGCCAAAAGCACCAACTCGAGATCAGGCTGAAAGTTTAAGCCTTGAGGGAACCTAAGGAAGAGCAGAAAGAGAGAGGGAGGGAAGGAGGGAGGGAGGGAGGGAAGGAAGGAGGGAGGGAGGAGGGAGGGAGGGAGGGAGGGAGGGAGGGAGGAAGTGAATTTGTGAATGAACACGAGTTTATGAATGAATGAATGAATGAATGAATGAATTTGTGGATGTGTGTGTGTACGAGTGCATGAATACACAAATGAGCGTGTGCATGCATGCATGCATAGTCTGGCCCTAGGTCTGGGAAAGTCACCTCACCGCTTGGTGAGTCCGAGGACTCAGAGCCAGTGTGGACCACGCTAATGCATCTAAAGCATGACAGGGTGGGGATGAGTCTTCAGCCATGCCCCGTGGGCACGGGAGAGCCAATGGAAGAACTTCCAGGCAGTGGAATGAAGCTAGATGGGCAATGGAAGACCCAGAGTCCACTCACTGCCCCTGACTGCCTTTGTGACCACAGCCCAACCCTGTCCCTTTCTGAACTTTTGTTTGTTTGGACTGCATGCTTCAGCTTCCATGCTAGGGGCAGACCTGGCTGGCTGGCTTGGGACCTGGCAAATGATCTCCACTCTTGCTGCCCCAGACAGATTTGATGCCCAGGTCTCCTGGCAGTGTCTGGGTCCAAATCGTCTCCTGATTGCTCTGGGCATGGCTTAAAGCCCTAGGGTTTGCCCAGTGCCCAGCACCTGTCTTGCAGCCTGGCATGGAGAGATCTGTCAGTCAGGACACAGCAGGGACCCAGGAAGGCAGTGGCCATGACAGGTGGGGGTGCCAGCCCCATGGGCACAACGGGTGGAGATGGGCCCTCTAGGAGATGGCCCCAGCTTCTGATCCCTGGCCAAGATCTGCTGGTGTTGGCAGTTGCTTCTTTGGCTGCCTGCTGCCCCAAGCTAATAAGCTAGGCAAGAACCAGGGGGGTGGAGGCAGGGAGGGCATCCCCTTCTCCTCCCCCCCACAGTGGTTCAGGGATAGATTTGTTTCAGCCAGGCCAGGGTGAGGGAGTCAGGGCCCATCAGAGTCAGACTCAGGAACCCTTTAACTTTTGATTTTGTACCTGACCTTGGCTGTGCCCTGAGCCTGCTGGCTAATTGGAGAAGGAATTGAAAGTGGACAGTGGTTAAAGGTCCCAGCAAGGAGGGAGGTTAAAACAAAAATGAAAAGAAAGGGGGCCAGGAGTGTAGCCTAGTGGTAGAGTGCTTGCCTAGCGTGCATGAAGCCCTGGGTTCAAATCCTTGGTACCACATACACAGAAAAAGTCAAAAGTGGTACTGTGGCTCAAGTGGTGGAGGGCTAGCCTTGAGTAAAAGTGCTCAAGGACAATGCCCAGGGGGGGAAAAAAAACTGAAAGAAAAATAACATGCATACTGCTGGGCACGAGTGACTCAGGCCTGCCATGCTAGCCCTTCAAGAGGCTGAGATCTGAGGACCCAGGTGCAAGGCCAGCTTGGGCAAGAAAGCCTGAATGAACCACTAGAAAACCAGACGTGGAGCCATGGTTTGCTTAGTAGAGCGCCAGCCTTGAGCTGTTCCCAGGAGGAAGGGCTGTGGGCATCAGACCCTGACCTAGATTTCTCCTGGCCCAGGCATCGGTGTGCTCCCCACTCCTGTATGACCCCAATCCTGTGGCCTGATTTCCTTCCTCAAGTGGCCTCCCTGCAGGAGGCGGGGCCAGGCTCTCTGTAGTGGAGGAAGTGTGCAGCTTTGCCACCACCTTCTGTAGACAAGGGCCATTGTGTGAATGGAGGCCCGCCTGGAGTGAGGTAAACCATTAACAATTAGTGATGGTTCATTAGACTCCAATTAATAAATAAAACCCAGGGTGAGGGCCCTTATGAGGAGGAACAAACAGCCTGCTGAAGCTGAGGCCCTCAGGGTAGGAGGGGAGCCCAGGGTCTCAGAATCCACGAGCAGCCAGCTGCCCACTTTCTGGGGCTGGAGGAGGCCACATGGGCTGTAGCAGATAAAGTAAGAGAGGGACAAGAAGAATCCTTCACTTTGCAGGGCCCTGGGCACAATTCCTCCCCACATTCCTCCTGGGTGCGGGGGGAGCTTGGCTAAAGTCAGAGGTGTGACCTTTCTGCCCTCTGCCTGGCTGGCATTACATAGAACTGGAAAAACCCAGAGCTCATTCCAGGGGGAACCACCAGGCACCCCAACAAGCTAGCCGCATATCTGCCGGCATATACCTTCCTCTTCCAGAACCTTCCAGGACCAGCAAGGCTCAGAAGCAAAGGAACAAGGGAGTGGTCATGCACTTTAGTCAAATGGCTTTCTCTACAGAGGCCAGCCCCCCACCCACTCCTGATTCCTGTGGTTGGAGGGGACCAGGGAGAGGACATGGGGCTATATGTAGACTCTTCCAGAAAAGAGGGAACCTATGGCCTGAGGGCCCAGCTCCCACTCAGGGCCAGATGCTGGCGTGGCGGATGTAGACAGAGGAAAACCGTCCTGTTTCTCAGGACAGAGATTCAGACTCCCTGGCTGTGTGACACTGTGCTCTGTCTGGCTCTGCTTCCCAGGGCCAGCACATGGGGACCAGGACAAAAGGACAACTTGTCCACCCGGAGGTCCTCAGGGCCCACCCGAGTCCATGCTCCCAGGGGCTTCTGGGAAACTCCCTGGGGTTCTCCCCAGCCTCCAGGAAGCCTGCCAGGACTGCAGCCATCAGAACAGACCTGAGCCTGGGCTCTTTCTCTTGTCTTAGCTGGTGGCGGTCCTGGGATTGGCCTGGCATTGACCTTGGCCAGGTCCCTTGTCCTGGCAAATTGTAGCTAAGGGTGGAGCTTTGATGGCCTGAGGGGAGAGGAGGCCAGAAGATGAGCTGGAGCTGTGGGGACCTGGGCAGGTTGGAGTAGAAGTCCCTCAGGCTGTTGGTGAGCGTGTCTGTGTGTATGTGCGCGTGTGCACGCCTGTGCACGCCTGTACACCTTCTCCGTCAATGGCGGGTGTTCTTCCGAAGCTCAGCTCCATAGAGAGCTATATCAACCTGTGAACACACGCCAGCTCCATCCTGCCTGTGACTGGACTCCCCCGAAACCACAGGCCCCCATCCTTAGCACCTGCTTGGTGCTGGGCTGTGAGGCTCCAGGCAGGGTTTGGGGGACAGGGAGGAAGAGCCTCTGTCCTTAGAGATATCCCACACGAGTTTCAGCAATCAATATCCCCACTTGCTTCCACGGGATCCCCGAAATGACCCTCAGAATCAGGGTGGGGGTGGAAATTGCTGGAAGGTTCTGGAAGGTTCTGGGAAGTTCTGGAAGAAGTCAGGCTCACCAAGATAAAGAAGGCGACATAAAGTGAGCTGACCACGCCGCCCGACTCTCGTTCTGTAAGGAATCTGAACCTCCCTCTCTAGTTTCTAGACCCGGAGGAGTAAGTGGTGCCAGGAAAAGCCATTACCCACTACCACCCTCCTGCTCCCTCCACCTGCTAAAAGCCTCAGCTTCCCCTGGGGCCCCCTCCTCTCCGAGCCCTACCCTGTCTCCCACACCTGGCCCCTGACCTCTGGGTGGTGGTGGTGGTGATGAAGGAGTTGCTGAGATCAGAGATTAACTCTTTCAGGGCCGGGGGGAAGTCAGCCTTTGGCCCTGTCCTGTCAGCCTGTCCTCTTTTTTTCGTTTTTGTCGGTTATGGGGCTTGAACTCTGGGCCTGGGCACTGTCCCTGAGCTCTTCAGCTGAAGGCTAGCACTCTACCACATGAGCCACAGCACCACTTCTAGTTTGCTGGTGTTTCATTGGAGATTAGACTCTCACAGACTTTAGTGCCCAGGCTGGCTTCAAACCATTATCCTCAGATCTCAGCCTCCGGAGTAGCTAGGATGACATGGATGAGTCACTGGAGCCCAGACAGGGGTCTGGGAGTGGGGTCCCCACACCCCCTGCCAGCAGGCAGTATATAACCCTCCCACTCACCCTGCCCCTCTCTCCCTCACCAGAAAAACCACCCCACAGGAAGCTGATAGTCAGAGCCCCCAAGCCATGACATCCGTGGTCTCGGAGCCTACCAGGGCCCCCATGTGGGGGGAGACAGTGGAAGTGGAGATATCAGCAGAGGAAGTAGGACACAAAGGTAAGGCCGGGGAGGGAGAAGGGAGGGGAGCCGCCATGGGCACAGACCCCAACAGCCAGGCGAGGCAGATGGGGGGTGGGGGCGGGGGAGACCCCCCTTTTCAACACACCTGATCACCTCCCCAGACTCCGTTAAAAGCACTTTAAAAAAAATCATAATACCTTCACGCCTCATCTCCCCAGCCTGCTGGAAAAATGAATTGTTCCACATAAATGAACCTTCCACAGAATGCTAGCTGATGTTTTTTTACGACCATGCCTGTTATTTTCATGGTGGTTGTTACAGCTGTCTCTCACTGAAATAGCGAATTTTGATTTCTGCATGGCTTCCAGGAGGAGCCAGCCCTCACCCATAGCTTGGGAGAGAAGACTAAAGCTCGGTCCAAACTCTGGTTCTGAGGTTCAGTTCATGTTTGGGGGTACTGAGACTCAGTCCAAACTCCAGTACTGAAACACAGTCCAAACTCTGGTCATCAAATCAAACAGCCCAAGATTCAGTCATCCATCTTGTCACTGGAAATCTAGGGTGTTAGCTGCTTCTATTTGAGTTTTAGGGATTTGATTTGATTTGCAGTAGCAGAGTTTGAAGTCAGGGCCTCCCACGTGACATGGTAGAAGCTCTAGCACTGAACTATGCCTCTAACCCTGAGTTTTTGCTGCTGGTTTTTGGTTGTGGTGGTGGTGGTGATGTGTGTGTGTCCATATTGAATTTGAGGCCTGGATTCTGTCTTTAGTTTAGTTTAGCTTTTTTTTCTCAAGGCTGGTGCTCTACCATTTGAGCCACACCTCTAATTCTGGCTTTCTGTTGATTCACTGGAGATAGGAGTCTCACAGACTTTCCTACCTAGGCTGGCTTTGAACTGTGATCCTGAAAACTCAACCTCTTGAGTAGCTAGGATGACAAGCGTGAGCCATGGGGCTCCAGCTCTTATTTCTTTTCTGGAACTTTCATTAGGAGAATGCTTTAGGCACTTGGCAGAGAGCAAAGAGCCAGTTTCCCCATGCCTTAGTGGGAGAGAGGTCACGAGGTAGAGAGGGGCAGAGGCCCGATCTAGGTCAATCCAGGAGATTTGTTTTTCCCTGTCTGTTAAGTAGATGAGATTAAGAAAATGGTTTGAGAAGATGCAGAAAAGAAGGAAAAGTAGACGCAGGATTTCATGCAGGCACACGTGTGTGTTTGCGTAGGCATCTCTGTGCATGCCTACACACGAGTGGGCTGAACACACTTGGAACAAGAGAAACGAGGATGCTCCGGGGTCAGTGGTCTTGTGCAGCAGGCTGGAAGTAAGTCTGACCATAAGAGGGACAGGAAGGTGGGGAGGCCGCCTGAGTGAGACCAATGGAACAACCCATGTTAAGAACTGTTGCTGTGGTGATGTGTGCAGTGTGGGGGCGGGAGGGGACAGGAGGCGGGAAGAGGACATGTTAATAAAAAGCAAAGGGGTGTTTCAGCCTTGGGTCAGGGCCAGAGAAAGCAGGCAACAGAAATGGCTTGTTGACCACACACAAAGGGAGCAATGGGAGGCCGGAAGGGCAGAATGCCCAGACTGGGAGGTGATGAAGCATGCTTGTAGTCTGCCGACAGCAACAGGGAGGGACAACCTCCCCCCTTCATTACAGCTCCCAGCTGCCTGCCTGAGGGTGGGGGGGTAGCTGGAGGAGATACTGGGCCTCAGATCCCAGTAGGATCTGAGAGGACTCTGGGTCTATGGGGAGAGGGCAGGAGGGGCTGCAGCCTTCACAGTGACTGGAGGCTTTGGCTGAGAGGGCTGGCACCCTCCTGCAGCCATGTCTTCTCATGGTCAGCCAGGGAAAACCTAGAGACAGCCTAAGTCCCCTGGCATAGAATTTTCTAGCTGGAAGCCCCATCAGTCTTCTTGCCTGAACAATCCTAGAGTAAGGCAGGGGTTTTGTCTGTGTCTGGGGTTTGTTTGTTTAAAGCATTAACACGTTTGCAGACCAGGCATGTGAAGCTTGTGATTCCCGAAGGTCACAGACCAAAAGGAGTGTCTTTGCGGGGACCCACTCCCCCCACCGAGTCCACAGACTTGAAATCTCTTCAAGTCAGGGAAGTTTGTGAAACCCTTGTCTCCACTGAACCAGCAAAAACAAAGCTGGAAGTGGGGCTGTGACACAGTGGTAGAGTACCCGTCTTGAGTAAAGGAAACCCAGGTCCCGAGTTCAAAATGACTAATACAGACACACGCATGCCAGGAGAGGGGAAAAAAAATCCAGAAAATGATGATGCTGCATGTACCTAGCCATCCCCTTTGCTCCTCACCAGGCTTGGGCCTGGGGACCACTCAGCTCTGCTGGCAACAAATCCCTATCCTGAGGTTAAAACATGGAGGGGGGGGCAGAGAAAGGCTTCTAAGTAGGTCAGCTGGGATAATGGACAGGAGAGACAACCCCCAGCCTCTGCCCCTTGTGACTGGAGGAAGGAAGGGGGGAGGGAGCAGAGGAAAGTTGAGGAGAGGGTGGAGAAGGAGAGAGGGAGATGGAGGAAAGGACATTTCAGCACCACGGACAGCTGCCGGGCCCTGGAGCCCTGGGGAATTGAACCCAGAGCGGTGACTCTCAGCCCTCAGCCTGCTGAGGAGCTGGGATCATAGGCGTGAGAACCTGTGGAGGGCCTGCTCTCTTTTCCTACCTCTAGGTCTGGTCATCACGGTGGTAGACAATAAGAAGAAGGAGGAGCTAGTGTCCTACGAGATCCCCATCAAATACCTGCGCATCTTCCACCCCTACCACTTTGAGCTGGTGAAGGTGAGCCAGACCCTGGGGCCCCCAGACCCTGGGGCCCTCGGCCCCTGACATCTGGTGAGGTGTGCAGAACAGTGGGAAGTGGGGACATGCCAGCAAGGCATTGTGGGGATGCACCTGCAAGGCATTGTGGGAACCCAGCTGGCCACCCGCCTGGTGTTCAAACACTCCGGTGCCTCTCCACCACTGGCCTGACCAACCAGCTTAGTTCCCTGTCACCAGCTGGGACTAATGGCTGGACACAAGGACCGTCTGTCGTTGATCAGGTTTTATTTTATTTTGCTGATCCTGGGGTTTGAACTCAGGGCTTGCATTCTGTTGCTCAGGTTTTAACTAAGCACCTGCTACATGTCAGGCTTTGGGCCACAAATGAGCAGAAGCACCCATGTCTCTTCTTCCCCCGCTGTGTGGACTCCAGACCCCTGGAGCGCTTGGGAGGCCACTGGGCTCCAGTGCTCACACCTGTCAACCCAGCTACTCAGAGGGCTGAGATCTGAGATCTCAATTCAAAGCCATCCTGGGCAGAAACATCCAAGAGACTGTGGCTCAAGGGGTATAGCACCAGACCTGAGCACAAAAGCTCAGGGACAGTGTCCAGGTCCTGAGTTCAAGCCTCAGTACTGGCACACACACACACACACACACACACACACACACACACATTAATGGGTTCCTGCCTGCCCCATAGCACACAAGAATCCACTTAACCCTGGGCCCCCAAAGGGAAGCCCATCTCCCATCCCCAGGCCCCGGGAGGAGTAAAGGTCCAGTCTCACGAGGGACACCTTGGAGGCTCGCTGTGGCAGCAGCAGCCAGGCCCTGTCCACCAAGGCTCCGAATCCCAACATGACCCAGACGGCAGCAGGCCGAGTCTTTCTGAAGGTGATGAAATATTCAAAGGGAAAAGCAAAGATTTATTCTATTGATCTCAGAAGGGCTCCAGGGGACCATGAGCCTTAATTATCAGCTTCGAGCCCCAGCGGGCCAATGCCGAGAGATGGGCGGCAGCAGGCTGGATTTATGGCCAAGCTCGGCCCTTGGACTCTGTCCTTCTTGCGTTATCTTCTTCCTCTAGTCCACTCAGTCTGGGAAAACCAACCGAGATGCTAACAAGACTCGACTCTATGCCACCATCATCCGGAAAAGCAGCTTTCTTCCTCGCTACATCGGCTCTGACCACACAGCACTGGAGGTTGGCTGCCCCGCCCCTGGGGGCCTCTGGAGTGGACAGGTGGCCTGGGAAGGGGGGTAACTTGGAACAGACCCCAGATTTCCCCCCCACACACACACCCCTTAGACACTGCTGGCTGCCCTGTGTGGGTGAGCAAGCGGGGCCTGGGGGAAGAGTGGACAAAAGCATCTGAGTACCGTGGCCCCGCCTGTAATGCCAGCCTCTCAGGAAGGCTGAGGTCTGAGGATGGAGAGGCAGGAGCTGAAGGTGGTAGAGCTTCAGGCTTGGGCCAAGATAAGTGAATGGAGTCCAGGACGCGGGGAACCCAGCCCCGGGGCCTCGGGTGACCCACCAGGGCCTCTCCTCCCCAGGTCTTCCTCCGGGGCATCAACGAGCCCCTCACCAACAGCAGCAACCCCATGGTGGTGGTGGCCCGCGTGGTGCCCAGTTACACGGAGTTTAAGTGAGTGGGGGGTGGGTTCAGGAGTTCTGGAACCTTCCCTCGCAGGGTCCCTCCATCCCCCCCTTGCCCAGCAGGAGTGGAGCCCCCACCATGATGCAGCGGGGACCCCATCCCGGAGCAGAGGGGGAGGCAGGGCGGCAGGGCCGAGGCGCTGGAGAGAGGGGAGGGGAGCCAGAGCACCCGCAACAAGGGGACACGGGGACACAAGGGCAGGGACACACGGGGACACGCAGGACGGGACACATGGGGACATGCGGGAGGGGACACGGGGACACGTGGGATGGGACACACGGGAACACACAGGACGGGACACAGGGACACGTGGGTGGGGACACGGGGACACACGGGATGGGACACACGGGGACACACGGGATGGGACACACGGGGACACGCGGGATGGGACACGGGGACACGCAGGACGGGACACGGGGACACGCGGTTGGGGACACACAGGGACACACAGGAGGGGACACGGGGACACGTCAGCAGGGACACAGGGACACGCAGGAGGGGACACGGGGACGTGCAGGTGGGGACACGGGGACACGTGGACGAGGCCACATGGGGACTCACGGGCGTGCACACACGGGGACTCATGGGCTGGGATACACGGGGACTCATGGGCGGGGACACACGGGGACTCACGGGCGGGGACTCGGGGATTCACAGGCGTGCACACACGGGGACTCATGGGCAGGACCACATGGGGACTCATGGATGTGCACACATGGGGACTCACGGACGTGCACACATGGGGACACACGGTCAGGGACACAGAGACCCACTCCGGTACACACGGCATGCCCAGCCACACTCAGACGCCCTTGTGCACAGCATGCACATCACACGCAGACACCAGACACTCGCACGCACGCGTGCATCCATGCATCTCCACGCATATCCACAGCGGTGCCCAAACACGCCTGCACACCTGCACATACACACAGGTTCACACGCACATGCATGCATGAGCACTACCCAGTGTCTGCACACGTACACTGTTCATGCATGCGTGCACGGGCGTGTGTGTGTGAGCACAGACATGTGTACGCGCGCTCCCATGCATGCACACGGGTGGTCTCCGTGCCAGGGCCCCGGGAGTGGGGGGCCCAGTCCCTGCGGCATCTCCGGGCCGGGACCACAGGCCGCAGTCGTGGGGCCAGGACCAGGGACAGCACCACAGGTGAGGGAGGCCCAGGCGACCCCTATCTCCTCACCCCTCCAGGAACAGCCAGGCCAACCGTGACCTCGCCTCCTCTGGGCTCCCCATCACCTCCCTCTCCTTCCCCATCTCCTCGGTGATGAACTTTGACGTCCCTCGGACCAGCCAGCAGCTGGGGTGTCCCCAGGTACGACTGCACCCCCCCTCCCTCTCTCCCTCCCATCAGCCCCTGGCAGCTCCCTCCACCCTGGAGGCCAAGCTTGCCTGCTCAAGGGGCGCTCCCGGTGAAGATGGGGTCCCCACATCAAGCACCCACCCAGATTATACATCACTGAGGAATAGCCAGGCACTGGTGCTCATGCCTGTTGTCCCGGCTACTCAGGAGGCTGAGATGTGAGGCTCATGGTTCAAAGCCAGCCTGGGCAGGAAAGTCTGTGAGAGTCTTATCTCCAATGAACCCAACTTCCCCCCCCCCAAAAAAAAGCTGGAAGTGGAGCTGTAGTTCAAGTGGTAGAGCTCTAGCCACGAGTGGGGAAATCAACCCACAAACCCACTCAGTGATAGCATCCAGGCCCTCAGATCTCAGCCTCTTAAGTAGCTTGGATTACAGGCGTGAGCCACTGGTACCATTTTAAGTCAGAGGCAGTGTGGCTGGGTGATTTCGGGAAGGGTTGGTGCTGGGCCCATGAGAACAGTAAGATCTTGGGATGCCTTGGGTAGGCTGGGGGGCGTGGGGGCCGGGGAGGGGTGTAGAGATCCTGGCCAAGTCCAGAGGTAAAGGATGGTTGGTCTCCACACTCACTGGGGAAGAGCCCTCACCACGGTGGCAGCTCATCCTGCACAAGGGTCATCTTGGAAGTCCCTCTTGGTTGTCTGCCCAGCAAGGTGCACATCTGACAAGGAAAAATGAGGACACCCCTGTGGAGCAGCCCGTGCCTCTCATTTCAAGGCAAAGACACTTGAAGAAAGCTCACACACAGGCAGGAGTGAGGGCGCCCTGGGACAGAAGCTTCAAATCCAAACCAATCCCGGGCTTGATTTCCCTAGAGTCATCTCACACACCACTCCGCATTTGCCCAGGAAATTATAAACCAATCAGTAGCCGTCCCGAGGGAGCAGAGCCCCCCCACCTGTGTTAATGAGTGAGCCCCTCTCCACACCTCCCTCCCCCTCTCCATCCTCCCCCCCCACACACTGCCTTTGTGTCAACAGAGGCTGAGATGGAAGAGTGGGGGGTGTGGGGTAGAGTCCTTCCTCCCCCGTCCTGGGTCCCCCGTGCAGTCCCTCTGTATGTCCAATCTTGTCTTCACAGAGGCAGAGATAGGACTGGGCTTTCCTTCTCTTTTTCTGTGGTGCTAGGGTTTGAACTCAGGACCCACATGTTTTCCCTGGTTTTGTTTTGTCCGTTGTGGGGCTTGAACTCAGAGCCACCTCCGGTTTTCTGGTGGTTCATTGGAGATGAGAGTCTCATGGGCCGAGCTGGGATTACAGGCGTGAGCACCAGAGCTGCTCCCCCTTCTCTTGGCAAAGGATGTCCATTCTCCTTTAATGTCACAGTGGGGAGAGGGAGAGAGGAGGGGAGGCTTTTGGGGTGCCGAGTACAAGGCATTTCCCCACTGGGCCATGAGAAGCGGGGTTCCAGAGTGGGAAGGGGCTCTTGTGATGATCAGATCGAGGCAGACCTAAGGCGAAGGCCGAGGGTCTCGACTCACAAAGAGCCCCCCCCAGCATCACAAGTCCACTTGGTTCTTCCCAGCATGGCAGTGGGAGGGGGGGGTGAGGCCCAGAGGAGGGGGGGGCTGTCCCCAGGGAAGACGGCTGTGCCTCCGTGACCCCCAAGGGTAACAGCTTTTCTGAAGATCACAGCTAAAGGTTAATCATATTCTTTAATCACACAACCTGCCTTGTTCCCTTCCATTAGCATCTGTAGGCCATGTCTAGCGGATGGGGGCCGCCGCCCTCTAGCAGCCCCCCCCCCCCCCAGGCCTCCAGCTCAGCCTCTAGAATCTTCCACCAGGCGCCTGGAAGCAAACTACAGACGTTTTCATCTTAGTCCTCCAGTCCTGTGCTCACACACCTCAGGGTGGGCCGCCCTGGTTCCTTGGTCCTAGGGGTGAGGGAATCTTTTTTGGGGGGCATCTGCTCTGGACAGCCCCTCAGGGAAGCCCCCCTCCTTCCCTGGCACAGTCCCTCACCCTCTGCTGCTCTGTGGACTCCATTAAGAGCTCTCAGAACAGCTGGTGAACATCCATTCATGAACTCCACCTTCCAGGATGGAGGTTAGACATGGCGAGGGACCGGCACAGGGCCTCCCCGAGCGCCCTGGTGCCTGGACAGCTGTCCTCTGACACCCAGGGGAAGGAAGTGGCTCTGAGAAGGGACATGGCTTGGGCAGAGTCTGTCCCTGAACTTCTAGGAGGAGTGTCACCCCCCACCCCCTCCATGCCCTGCATTCAGCATGGCCAAGCACCCTGGGGACAGAGGCGGACACCGTTGGGCCCTGGGCTGGCCCCGGAGGACAGGGAAGAGGCATTAGTGTGACAGGCTTCAGTCACACACACACACACCGACCCAGGGTCAGCCTGAACTGATGCTAATCTTTGATTGTGAAGCAATGGCTCCCACAGCCAGCGGTGAACTTTCAGTGAGAGGATGGACGCCCCAGGGGCCTGGGGAAGTAGGAGCAGCTATTCTGACAGCCCTGAGGAGGCTCAGCCTATCAACGTCCAGCCCCGAGGAGGCTCCGCCCATCCCTGAGGAGGCCCAGCCTATCAACGCCCAGCCCCGAGGAAGCTCCGCCCATCCCTGAGGAGGCTCAGCCTATCGACGCCCAGCCCCGAGGAGGCTCCGCCCATCCCTGAGAAGGCCCAGCCTATCGACGCCCAGCCCTGAGGAGGCTCCGCCCATCCCTGAGAAGGCCCAGCCTATCAAAGCCCAGCCCTGAGGAGGCTCCGCCCATCCCTGAGGAGGCCCAGCCTATCAACGCCCAGCCCTGAGGAGACCCAGCCTATCAAAACCCAGACCTGAAGAGGCTCCGCCCAGCCCTGAGGAGGCCCAGCCTATCAAAGCCCAGCCCTGAGGAGGCTCCGCCCAGCCCTGATGGAGGCCCCGCCCAGCCTCAGCAGGCTGCAGGCTGACACCCCACCTCCCAGCTCCCCACCCTCCAGCTTCTATGGGGGTTGGGCTTCCCTCCTTCCAGCTTGGGAACAGGTTTAAGCCTCTGTGTGGCCCTTTTCTCCTCCACTCTTCTGAGTCTTCCCTCCCTTGCTGCTCCATTCACAGAGGGCCTCTGCTCTCAGAACGTGTCTCTATGTGGGGTGTGCATGCGCATGCTTTTGCACCTGTGCATGTGTGCAAGCACCAATACTGGGACTTAAATGCAGGTCCTGGGCACTGTCCTTTAGCTTCTTTCACTTCTTGAGCCAGAGCTCCTTTCCTGGCTCATTTTTGCCTGTTAATTGAAGAGTCAAACATCTCATCGATTTTTCTGCCTGGGGTTGACTTTGAACTTGAACCCTCCGCTCTCAACATCCTGACTTGAAGATGGGTTGACAGGCGTGAGCCACCAGTGACCAGCTTATGTGTGTAGTTTTCGTAACTGGGACAAATGTCTGTGGCAGAGACACATGGAGATCTCAGCCTCCTCAGTAGCTGGGATCTTAAGCATGAGCCACCATGCCCAGCTATGGAGAATGTTTTTGGTCACCCTCTGGACCTCCATAGCTGAGCCTCCACCCTCTCCTTCCAGCTGTCCAGGCCTGGGGGGCCTCCAGAGCAGCCCGAGTGGAACCAGTCCTTCCTCTTCCAAGGCCGCGATGGAGCCACCCGCTTCTCAGAGGACACAGCGCTGGTCCTGGAATACCACAGCTCCATCTCCAGTGCGTGCCCGGGGCTGTGGGCATTGCCCTGCCTCCCACCCCCCAGAGCTGGGTTGAGGGGCCACCAGATGCCAGAAAGCAGGCACTCGGTCTCCTTGTCCACAGGGGCAGCTACATGGCACAGGCTGAGACCCCAGGGCAGGGAGGACGGCAGGGCCCTCACTGGGGCAAGGGCTGGGGGCGGGCACTAGCCAATCCAGACAGACAGGGCCGTCCATAGAAATACCCAGAGATGCAGAATCTCCTTTTGTGGGTCCAGTCCTGGGGCTTGAACACAGGGCCTTGTCCTTGAGCTTTTCTGCTCAAGATGAGCCCTGTACTACATAAAACCACACCTCCACTCCTGGCAGGGTTTTTTTGGTGGCTCATGGGAGATAGAGTCCCACAGATTTTCTTGCCCAGGCTGGCTTTGAACCTCTAGCCTCAGATCTCCGCCTCCCCGAGTGGCTGGGATGACAGGCGTGAGCCACCACGCTCAGCCAGAATCTAAGAGTTGGCTTTGAGTTCCCAAAGCCTTGGTATAAAAGTTGGTGGGGGCCAGAAATAGATCCAGGGTCACCCAGGCTGGCCTGTGAGGACCAGGGTGGGTGGGGGGGGTGATGGGACCCCCCCCCCAGCTGCTGCTTCCCCCTCAGTGAAAGGCGGCGAGCCCTGGGCCCTGGGCAAGCCTCTGGGCGTCTCAGTGCTGCCCCTGAAGAGCCGCCTGTACCGCAAGATGCTGACCGGGAGAGGCCTGAGCGGGCTGCACGTGGAGCGGCTCCCCATCACCGTGAGTCCCCCCCACACACGGGTCTCCCCCTCTCCACACCCCTCAGCTGCACCTCAACTCACCACGGAGCACAGGCCGGGATGACGGGGCTATCCAACCACGCCCGGTCAAGGAAGGAATGAGACAAGTGCTTTGTCCCCAGGGGGCCGCCCGGCGCTTGATGGGGACATCAGGGATAGTGGCCCTGGCTTGGCCCTGACCCCTTCATGTGTGAGAGGGACACCGGTCTATCCCCTGGGGCCAAAGACCCACAGACCCCCCCCTCGCCCCCCCATAATGGTCCCTGGAGATGAGGAAGCGTCGGGAAGGACCTCCAGGCCCCTACGTCAGCTCTTCCACCCCAGGCCTTATTTCTAAAATGGAAGCACCAGCTGGGCGTGGTGGCTCACGCCTGTCATCCTAGCTACTCAGGAGGCTGAGATCTGAGGATCGAGGTTCAAAGCCAGCCCAGGCACTAAAGAACGTGAGACTTTTAGCTACAATTAGCCACTAGAAAACCTGAAATGGTGCTGTGGCTCAAGGGGTAGGGCGGTAACCTTGATCTGAAGTGCTCAGGGACAGCGCCAAGATCCAGAGTTCAAGTCCCATGACCGACCGATAAAAATAAATAAAAAGAAAGCCAGGGTGGCTCACGCCTATAATCCTAGCTATTCAGGAGGCTGAGAGGATCAAGGTTCAAAGCCAGCCCGGGCACAAAAGGACCTGAGGCTCTTATCTCCAGTTCACCTCTAGAAAAGGGGAAGTGGAACTTGATTCAAGGGTAGGGTGGTAGCCTTGAGCGGAAGAGCTCAGGGACCAGGCTGAGTTCAAGCCCCATGACCCATAAAAACAAATAAGTAAAATGAAAGCCCCCCTGTTAGGGCCAGGTGTGGGGTCACACAGCTGTAGTCCGGCAGTGAAGAGGCTGAAGCAGGAGCAGGATCTCACGGTCGAGGCTAGAATGGCCTACACAGCAAGACTGAAAGAAAGGGTGGGGGGATGGCACAGCCGGCCAGGATATGACAATAAAGTCAAGGGCTGGGGTAAGAGCCTGAGATCAAATACCAGTACCACCCAGCCCCACGTCCTGAAAAAAGCTTCAAGAGAGTTGACCTCAGGCCCCAGGGACAGATCGTCTGGCTCTGAGTCCTAACTTTTTTCTTTTTTTTTTTTTGCCAGTCCCGGGGCTTGAACTCAGGGCCTGGGCGCCATCCTTGAGCTGCTTTTTTTGCTCAAGGCTAGCGCTCTACCACACAGAACCACTTCCAGCTTTTTCTGTGTATGTGGTGGAATCAAACCCAGGACTTGGTGCATGCTAGGCTAACATTCTTATCTCCAATGAACCAGCAAAAAGCTGGAAGTGGAGATGTGGCTCAAGTGGTAGAGTGCCAGCCTTGAGTTAAAAAAACAAACAAACAAAAAAACAGAGGACAGGACCCAGGCCTGGAGTTCAAATCCCATACTGATGAGAGAGAGAGAGAGAGAGAGAGAATAGGAGAGAGAGAGAGAGTGGGGGGGGGGGAGCCTGGAAGGAGCAGTCAGGTGTACAGAGGGGTTAAAAGGGAGGAGCAAGGGGCTGGGAGTTGGCCTAGTGGTAGAGTGCTTGCCTAGCATGCACAAAGACCCGGGTTTGATTCCTCGGTACCACATACATAGAAAAAAAGCCAGAAGTGGTGCTGAGGCTCAAGTGGTAGAGCTCCAGCCTTGAGAAAGTCCAAGGACAGTGCTCAAGCCCTGAGCTCAAGCCCAGGACTGGCAAAAAAAAAAAAAAAAAGGGGGGGGGGGAGGAGCAAGTATGGGGAGGTGAGGGAAACTGAGGCTGAACTCTGCCCCTCCCTTCCTCCCTCTCCACCTTGGAGGTGGGGGTGAGCCAGAACAGGAGTAGAGCCCTGACCAGCCCTTCTCCTCACAGGATACCAACTTGAAAACTATCTCGGGTGAAGCCCCCACTGTGGATTTATCCTTCCAGCTGATTTCCTCCGAGGTAAGGCTTCAGGTCAGGGTTGATCAAGGTGACTCCAATTCCCCTCACCTTCAGAGCCTGAGGCTGGGGGGCTCCAGGAAACGTGGGGGGAGTGAAATGTCTGAGGGAGATTTAAGGCTCCAGGAAGCAGAGAGAACAGTACGTAGAAGGCTGGGGTGATGGTCCTGACTGAGACAGGCAGGCAACAGGCGGGCAGGTGGGGTCCTTCTCATGCCCAGGGCCTCTGTGATGAATTATTCAGGGATCTGGGCTAAGTGCAGGAGTAATTCTTTGCCTTGGCAGCTGGCGGCTGCAATAAATTATCTGTGAGAGTCATGCCCCTGAATTCATTTGCCCGGGTGAGGGGTTTGATCTGGGGCTTGTGATTTGAACCTCCCTCTGCTCCTCAGCCTTCGCCCCGGAGGCAGGGAAGAGGGAAAAACAAATACCATCTTTTAGTCGTGGATTTCCAAGAAAAAAAAAAAGAACAGAGATGAAGACTGGGGGGGGGGATGTGGTGGACGCTGGGAAAACAGCACTACAGCCAAGAACTGCACATGCCCATGTACACACACACACACACACACACACACACACACACACACACACACACCTGTGCATGTCGTACATGCGTGCATCTCACGTGTGTAAAATGACAGGCGGTTTCACACACCCCCTGGCACACGCAGAAGGGAAATTTCTGTCCCAGAATTGGTTCCTGTTGATATTCTGATTTTCTTTCCCTTTTCTTTTTCTTTTCTTTCTTCCTTTCTTTCTTTTTTTCTTTCTTTTTGTTGTTGTTTGTCTTGTTTTGTTTCATGCAGCTCCTCCTGGGGGCTTGAACTCAGGGCCTGGGCACAGTCCCTGAGCTTTGTCACTCACAGCTAGCGCTCTACCACTTGAGCCACCACTCCCCTTCCTGCTTTTATTTATTTATTTTTTTGCCTGTTCATTTGGAGATCAAGAGTCTCACTCACTGCCTGGGAAGGCTGGCTTTGAACCTTGAGCCTCAGATCTCAGCCTCCCGAGGAGCTGGAATGATACAGAACGCTCTCCACTGACAGTCAGGTTTGGCCTTCGCGGCTGTTTAGACGCCAAGAGCCTGCAGCCACGTCTCGCACCCCCACCCGTCTCCTCTGCGCCTCAGATCTCGGCCTCTTCTCTGATGGGAGGAGTCTGCTCCTCTGGGAGGTTCTGCTTCTCTGGCCTCTGCAGCCTGGCTCTTCCTGGCGACCTCCAGCTGCTGCTGCGTGTTTTATTGCGATACTTTTTGTTATCTTTTAAATGTTATTACCTTTAGTTCTATCAGGGGGTTTGGATTGCGCTGCTCAGAGCAGGAGAGCATCGCGTCTTTCTCAATGCCACCTCCTTGGTCGCTCACCCCCTCATCTCTACCAGCCCCGCCCCTCCCCTCAGTACCCCCAACTCCCACTGACACAGATGTTGCACAGATACGATGCGTGCATCCATGCTTCCCCTCTCCATCCCTTCATCTCCTCCCCCCACCTCAATTTCCAGCTTCCTGGTGTGCATGCTTGACTCGACGTTATCACGGGAAGGAGTTAGACCCTTGAACTCCTCCCCCGTGGATGGCGTGCTGTAGTCAATGCGGGGCCTCGTGTGTGGCGCCTCGTGTGTGCTTACATATGCAGTTAGAAATTAGACCTGACCCCCACAGGGGAGAGGAAACGTCGTGCTTTGTTCCCCAGAGTCTGATTGGCTTCACCTAATGGGATTCCTTCCAAGTCCATCCATTTGCCTGTAAATGACATATTATTTTTCCTGTTGGATGAGTAAAATTCCACGGTGTGTCCACTCCCACGTTCTCCTTCCTTCTTTCTTTTTGTGTGTCACAGGGCTTGAACTCAGGGCCTGGGCGCTGTCCCAGAGCGCTTCAGCTCAAGGCTAGTGCCCTACCACTTTGACCCACAGCTCCATGTCCGGTTTACTGGTGATTCTTTGGAGATAAGAGTCTGCGTGGGCTGGCTTTGAACCTTGATCCTCAGATCTCAGCCTCCCGAGTAGCTAGGATGGCAGCTGTGAGCCCTGCGAGCCTGGCTTCCTCTGCGTTTTCTGGATCCATGGGGCTGTGGAAAGGCCTCTGGCCTGACGCCGTGGGTTGTCTATGAAGAAACCATGAGCTCTTTTGGATAAACACCCAAGCACAGCATCGTCTTCAGCTTCTCAGGAGTCTGTCACCTCTGTCTGGTCCTCAGGACTGACCTAAGTGACTGGCCAGGGCCCCTGTGGGCGCCGCCTCGGGTGGGTCCCCAAAGTGAACCTATCACGTGGCTACTGGGTTTTCACAGCATCCCCCTCTTAGGATGGGAGGGGAGGAGTGAGGATCCAGGGTCCCTCAGAGGGGATGGGGGCCTCAGGTGGGTGACCCCCCCAGACCCCCAGGAAAACCAGAAACCCAGCCCCTTCCTGGTGTTTGCTCCAGGGAGATGAATTCGAGGAAAGGAAGAGTAAGGTAGCCACTCCTTCCGTCCATTCCATGCCTCCTGAGGGTACACCCTAAGACCTGGGCTCCAATCCTCCATCTTCCCTGGCTCAGATCCCCACCCGCCAGGAAAGTGGCTGCCAGCCACTCAGGAAGCTCCTCGTGTGGCAAACCTTCCCCACTGATGAAGCAAGCTGTGCCCTCAGAACCCTGGACAGACTCGGGGGGCGGGGCTCCCTGCACAGCCCCCTAATCCATCACTCAGCGCCCTCAGCTCCCCCACAGCTGCTCCACCCACCCCCTCCCCGCCCCACCCCGGGGAGACCCCCAGACCTCACCCCGAGCCACAGAGAAACTAAGTCACCCGCAGCACATTTGCATTCTCAGCGATTTTCCAGACAATGGAGAAATAAGGAGACAGATGATTAATCTCCCTAGATACCGAATCTGCTGAAGTGCCCACTGTGTCCTGACCAGAGCTGGCAGGGCCACGGAGGAAAGACAGATAAAGATGCGGGGAACTCACACCTGTCACCTCAGCTATTCAGGGGGCTGAGATAGGAGGATTAAGGTTCAAAGCTCTCTGTCCCCCAAAGAAAAAAACAGCAGGAAAAAAAAAAAAAAACCTGGGGCCGGGAGTTTGGCCTAGTGGTTAAAGTGCTTGCCTAGCATGCATGAAGACCCGGGTTCGATTCCTCGGTACCACATACATAGAAAAAAAGTCAGAAGTGGTGCTGAGGCTCAAGTGGTAGAGCTCTAGCCTTGAGAAAGTCCAAGGACAGTGCTCAGGCCCTGAGCTCAAGCCCAGGACTGGCAAAAAAAAAAAAAAACCAGCACCAGCCTTAAGCAAACAAAAGCTAAGGGAGAATACCCAGTCCCTGAGTTCAAGCCCCAGGACAGGCACCAAAGGGGAAAAAGAAAATTCCTGGTTGAGGTATTACTGAAAGTATGCTTTGATAAATCAGCTCGGCAAGGAGGTGTGAATTTGTAATCCCAACTACTTGGGAGGCCCAGATAGGAGGATGGTAATCTGAGGCCAACCTGGGAAAAATCTCCAGGCCTCACCTGAAAAACAGACTAAATGTAAAAGGGATTAAAAAAATAATAATAATAATAATAAGGGACTCTGGGTGTGGCTTAAGTGGTAGAGTGCTTGTCTAGCAATCTTGAGTGCCCCAATTCCAAAAATCAAACAAGAAAGAAAGAAAGCTTTCTTCAAAGCCAGGTACAGGTGGCTCACGCCTGTCATCCTAGCTACGCAGGAGGCTGAGATCTGAGGATCGCAGTTCAAAGCCAACCCAGGCAGGAAAATCCATGAGATTCTTATGGTCAGTGAACCACCAGAAAACCAAAAGTGGTGCTGTGGCTCCAACTGGTAGAACATAAATTTGGAGTAAAAAAGAGTTCAGGGCTGGGAGTTTGGCCTAGTGGTAGAGTGCTTGCATAGCATGCATGAAGACCTGGGTTGGATTGCTAGGAAAAAGCCAGAAGTGTTGCTGTGGCTCAAGTGCTAGAGCTCTAGCCTTGAGAAAACCCAAGGAGAGTGCTCAGGCCCTGAGTTCAGGCCCCAAGATTGGCAAAAAAAAAAAAAAAATTCAGGGACAGTACCTGAGTTCAAGCCCCATGGCTGACCAAAAAAAAAAGTCTTCTCTTCCCGCCCCCCCCCCGCCCCGCCCCTGGTGCTTCCCCTGACCTCACAGGTTGCTTTTGGATTCAATTTTTCACACCACTTTCCAGGAAATGACAGTGCAGTCTCAACAAGCAATAACACGGCTGGGAGGCTCCAAAACCCTGCCATAAACACGCCATGCAGAATGCAAGTCAGGTGGCTCGGGGGTGGGGGGTGCAGGGGTGGGGGTGTCTGAGCCTTGCCTCCAGCAGAAAGCCGATAAGAACCTACAAGGCACAGAGGCCCCAGGAAATGACAAAGCCAAGACTAATCAAGAAACCCGATGTCCAGGGCCTCATTACCTCTCTTTATCAGGGAGAAAATTGTGTCAGGCCTCCTGAATTACTAGCGATTGGAAGCAGATTTCTGGGACTCACTTTGTTAGATATCTAATGAGTGAGATACGGAACAGAGCCCAAAGCTGATGGGGCGAGGGGGGCCGGGACAAATGTCTTTGTTAAACAGAATTTGTCAGTTTCCGCTTGTGGCTCTCTGGGGAGAGCTCTGGGCCAGCTAATTGAATTAAGACCCTGGCCTGGAAGGCTGGGGAGGGAGGGCTGAGAGGGGTGGGTGGGCTTTCCCCCCCTCCTCCTCCTTCAGCACCAAGGACAGCAACTGTGCCCTGGCTAGCCTGTAATTGCCAGGGCAGGCTTGCTTTGGACAGAGCTGTTGCATTTTGCATGATGAGGGGCTGCAGGGGGATAAGAGGGGGGCCGAGCATGTGGAGAGCGGGGTGTGGTAGGGAAGAAACAGATGATCTAAAAAGCCACAAGCCCAGGAATGCTATTGGCCTGATCTGTCTCCAAAGAGACCCCAGCTCAGCAGGCAGCATGGAGGGGGGAGGGAAGGGAGGGGATGGGGGGAGGGAATTCACGTCGGACAGCAGCCACTTCACAAAGACCCTGCTAGTTCTAAGCAAGTTCATGGCTGTGCATGGCTTTGAGGATTCAAAATCCATCTCCAATGATGGCTTTAATGAAGCAGGGTGGGCTGTAACCACGGACAAGGCCACTTGGCAGCCAACTAGAAAAGCAAACAGACTCG
The DNA here is from genome assembly GCF_031878675.1 of Megascapheus bottae. Taxonomy (NCBI): domain Eukaryota; kingdom Metazoa; phylum Chordata; class Mammalia; order Rodentia; family Geomyidae; genus Megascapheus; species Megascapheus bottae. Next base: position 2,444,118 of record NC_143538.1, on the reverse strand, counting down.
TGGGGTCTCTACCCCACCCCACCCCAGCAATCTGCCTCCTCCCCCCTCCTCCCCGCCCTCCTCCTCCCCTTCCATGCAGACCTTGGCCCAGCAGAGCCTGAGATCAGCTCTGTGGGTGGCTCTCAGTAATCGTATCTGGTAAGCATCAGAATCTACCTGAAAGCAGCCGGCGTGGGGTCCCCGCCCCAGGGGGAGAGGCCCCCCTCCACCTTTAGCCTCGTTCTGTCCTGGTGGAAGGCACTTTCCCTGATTGCATTACCTCCACTTCCTCCCCTAACCAGATTAGACAGCAGTCTATGAAACCCAGAGCATCAAGACTGGCTTTCCGCCTGGAAATGAGGAGAAATGTCATTACGTGTCCCCAATTAACATCTCACCCAAGCCTTGGGGCCACCTGGTCAAAGGGAATGTGGTCTTTGCCCTGGCTAGTTATTCTCTCCCTCATTCTTTCATCCATCCACCTGTTCATCACTCTGTTGGTTTGTCTGTCCATCCATCCTTCCATCCGTTTGTCCGTTTATCCATCCACCAGGCCATCCATCCATCTTATCTGTTTATTGATCATGTATCTATCCATTCTTCCATCTGTCTGTTCATCTGTCCATCTATCCTTCAATCCATTTGTCCATCTACCCATCCCATTGGTCCAGGCAGCCAGCCATCCATCTAGTAGTCCACCTGTCTATCCATCCATCTTTCCATCTATCCATCCATTCATCCTTCTTCCATTCAATCTATCATTTCATTTGTCCATCAGTCCATCCATCTTTCCATCCATTCACCCATCAGTCCATACATCCTTCCATCTGCCAATCTCTTCATCCATCCATCCATCCTTCCATCTAGCCTTCCATCACATATATGCCCTTAGTATCTGTCCCTCTGCAGCCAACCAGAGACAGAGAGATGAAGAGAGTTTAGGCAGATATTTGTCCCAGGCCCTGAGCCTGAGTATCAACCAAGACAGGAAAAAAAAAAGAAAAGAAAAGAAGTTTTATAGCAACTTCTCCCCAGTACAGACATATCTCTAAAGCTAAGGAATTTAAAATGTTATCAGAAAGCACAGACAGACAAACTTCCAGGCTGGAAAAAAGAAATTGTCAGCAAGTGTGGACTTAGGTGGCTGGGTTTCTTGGGCAAGGGTCTGCCTTGCAAAGATGAGAATGGAAGAAATGAAGAGAAGGAGGAGGAGGAGGAGGAGGAGGAGGAGGAGGAGGAGGAGGAGGAAGAGGAGACAAGAAAAGCGTCCATCAGAGGCATAGAGAGAAGATGCCAAGGCCCTGAAGTGAGAAAGGACCTGGCATGATTGGAGAGCAGGACAACGTGGCTGGGGCTGTGAACAGGGGACAGAGGACAAACAAGAAGGACACAGAGGGAGGCTGCCAGGCAGACCAGAGGCTTGTGAGAGAAGGCCTTGTCTCAAGACTCTGTGTCTTCTCCTTAGAGACCAGAAAACTTCTTGACCCCAAACATCATCCAGAATCTTCCCATCCTGGACGAGAAGCCGGGCTCCATCCACAAGTCCTGGTCTAAGGCTACCAATGTATCTGAGTCACAGGGGTCAGAAGAGGAGCCGCAGGGGCTGGAGCGGCAGCAGGAGACGGTGAGTGGAACCCTGCAATGAAGGCAACGTGTGTGTGTGTGTGTGTGTGTGTGTGTGGGTGGGTGCTTTTGTGTGCGCGCACAGTGTACTGGTGCTAAGGCTTGAACTCAGGGCCTGGGTGCTGTTCCTTAACTTCTGCGCAAGGCTGGTGCCCTACCACTTGAGCCACACCTCCACTTTGTGGTTGATTGGAGATCAGAATTTGCCTTCCTGGGTTGGTTTTGAGCCATGATTTTTCACATCTCAATTTCCTGACTATAGACATGAACACTGGTGCCCAGGTCCTGAGTTTGAGTCCCAGTACTAGCATGCACGCACAACACACACACACACACACACACACACTCACAAAAGATCCTGTCCTGGTAGCTTTGGGGGGTTAGTAACAGCAATCCATCCATCCCTCTGCCTGGGAGCTCTCCTTGTGCCTGGAAACAGGGCAGTGTAGGAGAGAATGGAGGAGGATATTCAAAATGCCAAGGAGGCAGGGCACATGTGGCTCACACCTGTAACCCCGGCTACTTGAGGCTGAGATCTGAGGATCATGATTTGAAGCCAGCTAAGGGAAGGAAAATCCATGAGACTCTTGTCTCCAGTGAACCACCAGAAAACCGAAAGCAGCCCTGTGGCTCAACATGGTAGAGCACTAGCCTTGAGTAAAAGAGCTCAGGGACCTCAGTTCAAGTCCCATATTCAATCCCCCCCCCAAAAAAAAAAAACCCACAAACAAACCAAGGAAAGAACCAAGTGAAAGAAAGAAAGGCAGACAGAAAGGTGAATGGTAACAGCGCTGCTTCCCCTCATAGCTGGGGCAGCCTGGCCCACTTGTTTCCCCCAGTATGGGACCACTGACACAGGCCTCAGACCTCAGCCTGGTGCACTGCTCTCCTCCCCCACCCCCTGCACCCCACCTGAGCTCTGGGAATCTGGGGGACTGCAGGTCAGCTGCCTGGGTACCGACTCTGTGGTTAAGAAGGAGAAAGGACCACCCAGCTGCAGGAGCTGAGCATGGCAGAGGCGTCTGGACCCCTCTTAGAGTCTGCTGGACAAAGGATCTAGAGTCTGAGTGTCTGGACCATGAGAGAGAATTCCGTGTGATCATTCCTTCATCCCGCCATTTCCCCATTCCGCGACTCTGTTATTCTGCATCTAGGGAAGGGCTGCCTGGAGAGTCTCTGTGCTTCTGAACTCTAAGGAGTATGGAGAAATGGGGTGTGGGGGGGGGAGAGGGGTTATTTATGGGGCAGCTCTGGCAGACAGGCAACAGAAGTGACAATTCTTTAAAGCAGATCTCAAAGAAAGCTCTGATCCCTGGAGAGTCTCAACTTGCTGGTCAGAATGTTGGGCTGGGGTTGTAACTCAGGGGGAAAGCAATGGCTTGACAAGTGTGACATCCTTGATTTGATCCCCAGTACCTATAATCATCATCATCATAACCATGTCAGGCGCCTCTGTAATCCTAGCTTCTCAAGGAGGCTGAGAGCTGAAGATCCCAGTTCAAAGTCAACCCAGGGCGGGAAAGTTTGTGGGACTCCTCTCTTCTCTCCCCCTCGCTCCTTCCCTCCCTCTCTCTCTCTTTTTCCCTTCCCTCCACTTTGTTCAGAGATTTGTGGCAGACCAGCGGGCCCTCACACCCGAAGATGAATAATTGACAAGGGTTGTTTAAAGATTCAGCAGAGTTTTTCCACCCTGCCTGCATGTCTGGAATAACTCATTTCTTTCCTTGTGTCTTTGAAAGCTTTCCTCCCCTCTTCCCCCCTTCCCCCGCTCCCTCCCCGACCCAGAGCAGCTTTTGTTTCTTTTCCTTTCTTGACCCGTGGAGACTTTAAGCATCCTGCCTACCCAACCCCCCTACCCCTGAGCCATGGAATTTCAGGGGGGCTCTGGGTGGGCCCCAGGATTCCCAAGGATGTAGACAAAGACCTGCCTAACCCAGCCTTGGAGGTAGATCAGGCCTCAGAAGGCTGACCTCCCAGCCAGGTGCCCCTTTATTTTCTCACCTGTAACCTTAGAGAGGTGATTGTTCCAAGACTGAGACCAGGACAAGCACAGGTGCCGTGTTCACACCTGTAATCCTGGCTCCTCGGGAGGCTGAGATCTGAGGATGATAGTTCAAAGCTAGCCTGGGGAGCAGGGAAGGGTGAGACTCTGTGAGACTTATCTCCAGTGAGCCAGCAAAAAGGCAGAAGTAGGGCTGTGGCTCAAGTGGTAAAGCACCAACCTTGAATGAAAAAATTCAAAGACAGCGCCCACCCCCCCCCCCCCCCGGAGAAATCACTCCACCTCTCTGAATACTGTCCCCTGCCCACCTCCTGAGGTGACAGGGAAGGCCCACAGGAGGAGGATGGGTGGCAGGGGACATTCACTTCCCTCTAACCCCCGACCCCCTCCTCTTCCCTCTCACCACCACGCTGCCCCCCCCAACTTCCCAGGAGGCCATTCTCCAGCTCCATCCATCACCTGGGACTAAAGAGATTAATAAAGCCGACTCATAACTCAGCTGCGGGGTGCAGCGGATATTTACGGCTTCGGTTTCAATTTGCAGAGAGATTAAGTGTTTGTCGATTTATTGTCTCTCTACGGGGGGCTCAGGGCTGAGCCAGCTCTTCCCCTATCCCACACATCCACAGGCCTGGAGCTGGTGGGGGGCCCTGGCGCCCCTACTTAGCAAGAGTTCCGACCACTGAAGGAGACATTCTCTTTGTGTGTGGGGGGGGGCATGCTTTGTGCCAGTCCTAGGGCTTGAACTCAGGGCCTGGGCCACTGTGCCTTAGTTTGTTCATTCAGGGCTGGTGCTCTACCATTTGAACCACAGCTCCACCTCTGACGGGGTTTTTTGTTGTTGTTGTTGCTGCTGGTTCATTGAGATAAAGAGTCTGACAGAATTTCCTGCCGGGGCTGGCTTTGAACCACCCATCCTCCAATCTGGGCCTCGGGAGCAGCTGGGATGGCAGCTGTGAGCCCCTGGGGCTGGCTAGCGCGCGAATGTTCAGCACTGAAGTAGGAGGCTTTCTGGGTCCGCGCCAGGCACAGGCTCTGGGTGGGCCTGTGTCACCCACATCTCTGTCGCTTTACCCCAGCACAAAAAGACCCTGTAACCCCAGAAGCCCAGAGCAGGTGACTCCTCTGGTGCAGGGGTCCCAGCCCCCCAGCTCTGCGGAGTCTATTCCAGTGCTCCCCCCTCCCCCCCACGCTCAGATTAAATGCTTTTTAATACAACCCAATTTCCTCCAGACATACATTAGAAGATCTCAGTCTGCAGACACACACACACACACACACACACACACACACGAGTGCTAAACGTCCAATCAAGCCGCTGATAATAGAGGCCAGCCGGCTCATTCGCGTGTCATCAGATGAACGGCTTCGTGGCGCAGAGCAGAGCTGCAGGCTCCCCGGTGCAGGCCGGCCTGAGTGTGAGAGCTGTGCCTTTAAATCTTCAAGAGGGGAGGGGGCCCCCCCACTGTCCACAGGGGACTAATTATCCTTCGCCCTCAGCCAGCTCCTGCTCAAACAGACAAAAGGGGTCCCCAGCCTGGATGCTCGGCCTCCAAGCAGAATATTTTTTCAGATATGCAGATTCGCAGGGTGGCTGAATTGTGGGGGAAGGGGTTTTGAGGGCTCCACTTGGCAAAGGGCCTATTTTTTCAGGTTGGGGGAGGACTGGAGCCATTTCATATTTCCTCCTCAGGCAGATTGGGGAGCCTCTCCCAGGGAGTGAGGATAAAAGTAGATTCCTCACCCGCCCTCTGTGTGTGTGTGTGTGTGTGTGTGTGTGTGTGTGTGCCCATCCTCACACTTGAACTTACGGCCTGGGCACTGTCCCTGAGGGAATCTTTGTGCTCAAAGCTAGTGTTCTACCACTTGAGCCACAGCACCACTTCTGGCTTTTTCTGAATGATTCATTGGAGGTAAAAATCTCAGACTTGTCGGGCACAGTAGCTCACGCCTGTCATCCTAGCTACTCAGGAGGCTGAGATCTAAGGATCATGGTTCAAAGCCAGCCCAGGCACTAAAGTCCATGAGACTCTTATCCCCAATTAACCACTAGAAAACCGCAAGTGGCACTGTGGCTCCAGGGTAGGGTGGTTGCCTTGACCAAAGCGCTCAGGGACAGTGCCGGGGGCCCAGAGTCCACAACCAACCAGCCAACCAACCAACACACACACACACACTCAGACTTTTCTCTCTGGCTTTGCCCAGGATGCCAAAAGCTAAACGAATTCTGTGAGAAGCTATATGGTGAGTTGGAAGTTGGCAGAAATGGAAGTTTCCAGCAACACTGGGCAAGGGATGGGAAGAGAGCTATGGTTGGGGTTATGGTGATAACAAGAGCTTGGCAGAGGGCTAATGACCCCCAGAGGCCAGCTAGACCTCAGGATGCCCTGGCATCCAAACATTCCAGTATGCCAGCCTTCCCCTTGAGTTCACTCACCATACTTCCAAGCTCGGAGTGACCTCCTACCTCCCATGTCCCCCCACCCCACCCTGGGCCTATCCTATCCAGCTCTAAATCCCCTGAGACACAGAAATGGTCCCCTCAGGGCTCTGTCCCAGGCTTTCTCTCCTGGCCTTTAATGAGGACCAGTGGTTAGAAGGCATATCACATCTTTACCAAAAATAAATAAAATAAAATCAATAACCTAGGCAGGGCGTGGTGTCTCCTGTCTATCATCCTTACTAGGCGAGAGACTGAAATCTGAGGATCAAAGCCAGCCAGGACAGGAAAAGAAAAAAAAGGGGCCAGGAGTTTGGCCTAGTGGTAGAGTGCTTGCCCAGCATGCACAAATACCCGGGTTCGATTCCTCGGTACCATATACATAGAAAAAAACCTGGAAGTGGTGCTGAGGCTCAAGTGGTAGAGCTCTGGCCTTGAGAAAGTCCAAGGACAATGCTCAGGCCCTGAGCCCAAGCCCAAGACTGGCAAAAAAAAAAAAAAAAAAAAGTTTGTGTGAGAATCTTATTTCCAATTAACCAGCCAAAAAGCTGGAAGTGGCAGTGTGGTGCCAGTGGTAGAGTACCAGCCAGCCTCAACCAAAAAACAAGAAAAGTAAGGGCCTAAAAGCTCTGAGATCAAACCTCATTTTATACACACACACACACACACACACACACACACACACACACACACACACAGAGTAACCTGCACAACTAGGCCATAAACCCTGAGTTCTCTTGGCCTGGTGGCTGAGCCTTTGCCTGTACCTGGAGGTGGAGGGGGGGGGCAGCCCCAAACTGTGTGTCTCTCTGGGTCCCTAAACTGAGATAGGCTGTTCTAGATCCAGGTGGCTTTTCAGGCCTAGAGGTGTGGAGGGTAATGAGGCCTCATAATGCAGGGGATTTATAGACAGGCGCTGTCGATAACTGCAGAGGAAGAGACATCAATAAGTGCTTGTTATGCTTTCGCCCCTCCCGCCCTCCCCCCAGCCTGTCAGCCCGCCTGCTCGCTCAGCTCAGCCTGTGTACACAGGCCTCGCTCAATTAATTCACACTTGTTACCATCTGTTCTTTTCATGTGTCCTCACAGGAGTGTGCAGGTCCTATCTCTCGCTGGGCATTCATTAAAGATGTGAGGGCAAGGTCATATTACTCCCTCCACAAGGTCATACTACCCCCTCTCCCCAGACCGGGCCTCCCGGAGGCCAGGCCCTGCCTCCTCCCTCCCTGAAACACCATGAAGACAAAGTCTTCCTCATCTCCTTTCCCACTCTCCTTCCCCTCACCCTGGTGAGCCAGGCAGGGCTACTCAGGAGGCTGAGATGGGAGGATCGAGGTACAAAGCCAGCCAGGGCAGACAAATCTGAGATTTTTTTTTTTTTTTGGTGGATCATGGGGCCTGAACTTAGCGCCTGGGTGCTGCCCTGAACTCTTGTTCAAAGCTAGCGCTGTATCACTTTGAGCCACAGCTCTACTTCCAGTGTTCAGATGGTTCATTGAAGAGTTCATTGAACTTTCTGAGTCCTGAATAGCTAGGAAGACAGGCAAGAGCCATCAGCCACCAGCTGCTTAGAGACCTGGCTTCCAGCCCTGCTTACCTCCAGGCAGCTAGGTGGGGGCGTGGCTTCCTGAGAAGGTAGGGGCGTGGTTTCCCAGTGAGGTGGAGTGGGGCGTGGCACTGGGGGCGTGGCTTCCCGGTGAGGCCTGGGCGGTGGAGGGCGGGGAGTCTCCAGCCAGGCCGCATGAAGACTGGGCTGTGGCCACTGTCAATGGGCTCTGTGCCTTTCCTCTCCCTCTTCCCTGCCTGGTTTCACGTGGTAACTGGGATTGGAGGGGGGGTTTGGTGCCTGTCAGGAACTTAGGTAGGGCCTGGAGGCTGTTCCTGAGCTTTACCCTTCCAGGCTGGCACTCTACCTCTTGAGCCAGAGCTCCACTTCCAGCATTTTGCTGGTTGGTTGGAGATAAGACTTTCCTGGCTGGGCTGGCTTCAAATCATCATCTTCAGGTCTCGGCCTCCCGAGCAGCTGGGATGGAGAGGTCTCTCCAGCCCCCATTTCACACATGAACCGCCCAAGGCCTGGCTGAGCCCCACAGACAGGCTCAGGCAGGTCGAGGGTGCCCCCCCCTCACCCCCTCAGCCTTCCACACTCACCCTGTGCGGGTGATGGGCCTCTCGGGGAGTGCTGGGGTAGGGCTCTGGGGTGCCCGCCTGTCTCCTGGCACAGCAAGTCCGTGGGCCGCCCCGTCTGGGGGCCCTGCCATGCTCCTCAGATGCTAACACACGGTGCATTATTGATGCTGCCTCTAATTGTACGTTTCCCAAAGTCCACAGACCTTTGATGAAAAATTCATGTCTGCCCGAGGACGGGAGCATATCCAATCGATTGCAGGCTGGCCAAGTAGGCGAGGGAGGTCTGGATGCCTTGCAGAGAGGGGCGGCTGAAGGCTGGGCAGGTGGGCAGATGGGGGAGCATCCTTCTGTGGCACATGGTCTAATTCTGGGGTTCAGGATCTGGGGGGAGGGGAGGGCTCTGCAGCTGGAGACAGCCGTTCCCATCCCTGGTGGAGAATCTAAAGGATGGGGAAGCAGGAAGGGGGCACAGACAATTCATACTCACCCCCTTGCACCCCAGGTTATAGAGAGGGAGACTCTGGCTCAGGCCTGAGTCCTAGGTGCACCGCTGCTCAGTAGCAAAGCCCATGGGGTCCACTGTGCCAGGCCCCCTTGAATGTGAGCTCCAGAGCAGGGTGGGGGCATTCTGCCCAGCTCCTCACCCACCCCTCTTGTGGGAAGAATGCCCTAAGAAAATCAAATTCAGCTGAGTGCCAGTGATTCACCTGTCATCCTGGCTATTCAGGAGGCTGAGATCTGAGGATCACAGTTCAAAGCCAGCCTAGGCAGGAAAGTCTATGAGACTCTGATCTCCAATAATCACCAAAAGGCCAGAAGTGGAGCTGTGGCTCCAGCATCAGCCTTGAGTGAAAAAGCTCAGAGACAGCGCCCAGGCCCTGAGTTCAAACCCAATTTCCGGCGCATATAAAGTAAGTGGGGGGGCTGAGATGTATCTGGTGTGGGACAGAAGGATGGGGCATCTGAGGCGGGGGGGGGGCTCTGTTAGAAATCCAGAGTCCTGCAGGGCCCCCTGCCCGGCCCTGGTTGACCTGAGTTCTGCCATCCCACCCAGCCTGGAACAAAAGAGGAGCCTCAGTCCCGGGCCTGCCTGCTCCCCACACGGCTGGGGCTGGGCCTCCGGGGCCTGTCGCCAGGCAGGCCCTTGTTGTGGTAGCAACTGTCTCCAGGGACCCAGCTTGGGGACAAGGACAGCTGACTGCAGGGATGGGGGAGCCTGGGGCCCTGCCCCCTCCGGCCCCCCAGGCTGTCCTGGATCCAGTTGGCCTTCAATCTGTAAGTCCCTTCCCCATCCCACTGGTTCTGCGCTCACCTGGCAGGCAGGTGTGTAGGGGTGCGTTGCTAGGCAACGGCAGCCGCATTTCCAGCCTTGGTACTCAGTGGGAGGTGAATGGCGGAGCCCTGGGCCCTGATCCACCCGGAACCCACCAGGGAGCCAGGCCTCTGCGAAGATACCTTAACATCCCACCTTAGAAGTGTAGCCCAAGACTCCAGCCTGGGATAGCCTGGGAAGGTTTGTCCTGCACATTGTGACAATTGAGGGCAGGGACTCCCCCCCCCCCCCCCCGCTACATTTTGACCAAGGCAGCTTGGGTCTAAGCTCCAAACATGAACACCCCCCCAATCTGAGTGGGGGGGGCAAAGGAAGGTGGCTCACAGGAAAGGTGATTGTGTGTGTGTGCGCGCATATGTGCTGGTACTAAGACCTGAACTCGGGACTTGGGTGCTGTCTCTTAAGCTTATTGACTCTACCATTTGAGCCACAAGCCCCTGGCTCTGTCCCCTTCCCCGGCCCCCTAACCCTAAGTTGCTGTCAGCAGAGGCAGCATCCTGAGCCATGGATCGGGGTTCAGGTGGCCCAGGGCTCTTCCTTGAAGAAGGAGGGGCAGGGATGGGAGGCCAGGGAACAGAGGAAGAGAAGGAAAGCCACCATCCTCCAGGAAGCCCCACCCCTGCCCCAGTCCATTGTCCTAGCACGGCCCAATTAGCCAGCCTGGCTTCCTGCAGGGGCCAATTAGACAGGCCTGGGGTCAGGAGCTGGCCAAGGCCCTGCAGCCCCTCGGAGGCTGGAAAAGCCAAGCACAAAAGCTTCCAGACCCAGGTTTTTCTCTCTGCTGCTGCTGCTGCTGCTGCTGCTGGGAGGGAAAGAGAAAAGGAACTCCTTTTGTTTCTTGCTGGCAACCTTGGGCTAAACAATGAAGCCTGGTTCCATAATGGGGGGAGATGGCCTCCATAAAGGGGGGGGGCAATTAAAATGGTAGTTTGTGCTGATTCGTGATGATTGCAAGGTCTCACTGATAATTCTCCAAGGAGACTATGAAAGGAGAAGCAGGACCTGGAATTTCTTCTCCTCCTCCTCCTCCTCCTTCTTCTTTTGGTGTTGTTCATGGGGCTTGAACTCAAGGCCCCTGACTAGCCCTCTACCACTTTGAGCCACAGCATCACTTCTGGTTCACTGGAGCTGAGAGTCTCATGCACTTTCCTGGCCAGGCTGGCTTTAAGATCTTCAGATCTGAGCCTCTGGAGTAGCTGGGATTTCAGGCGTGAGCCGGAACTGGAATTTTTCAGGAAGCAGAATCTGCAGTGAGCAGGGCTCTGATTCTAGAACCCTGTATGACTCCTGTCCACCTTGGCTCCCAAGAGGAAGGTTGGACAGAAGGGAGATGGCAAGCTAGGAGGACTGCCTGGAGGAAGAGGCTCCAGCAAGCAATGGAACTAGATAGCTTGGAGTTGTGGGTGGGGAGCTGCCCCCTCTTGGAGTGTCCCTGAGATGATGCCCCCTTCCAGGAAGGAGTGGGTCCATTCCCTTCACTCAGAAGGAGTAAAATGGCCTCTTGGTCCTGTCCTGTGCACTAGATCAATCAGGAACAGCAGGACCCTGTCTTTCTTAAGACTAGATAAGCCACCACTGCCCGGGGAGGGGGGGGGGCCGCCTCCTCTTCTCTTCCTCCTCCTCTTCCACAATGGAGAAATATGTGCGTGTGTATCTGTCTGTCCACATGAGGGTCAGCCTCAAATGACTGTAGCTGGAAAAATTTGGGGGTCCCTTCAAGCCTCCCTACCCAGACATGTCATCCTCTGGGGATGGGCTAGGACGGGGGAGCCAGCTGAGCCTTTGAGATGGGTGCTGCAGGGCAGGGAGTGTGGGACAGCCCGTAGGACCGGCACACGTGTGTGCTGAGGGCTGGAGACACGCATGCACACACAGGTGTGCGGCACACACAGCCCCTCCCGGCCCCACCGCACTCCTCCCTCTGGTCCTCACTGAATCAGGCTGAAGCTGAGCGTCTGTGGGGCACGGCTGCCCCCTGGTGGCTGTGATGGCGAATCACATGCAGATGGCCTGGGCCTGCCAGCAATGGACCTTGGAGTCCAGGACTGGGTGGGTAGAGGAGAGGACTGACGCACTACTGAATCTTCCCTCCTTACCTTTCTGGCAAAACAGAACAAAACAGAAGTGGAGCTGTGGTTCACGTGGTACAGCACCAGCCTTGAGCAAACACAGCTCAGGAACAGGTCCAGGCCCTGTGACAGAGCCCCAATACTGATTTAAATTGAAAAGAAAAAGAGGGGGAGTCATTGATGGCTGTGGAACAGAGGAAGTGCAGAATGGAGGGGAAAAAGAGATATCCCTGAGAGCTGCCAGCCCCTCCCGCCCTGGGGCAGGCAGTAGAGGTGGGCAAGGACCCGGGGAGAATGTGGAGACAACTTTCCTGTGTGTTCCCCACCCCCTACCCCCAAGCTGAGTTGTGACGCAGACGGTGGCCCTGAACCCGCAGCTGGCCTCCGTCTGTGGGAGGGAAAATGGTCATTCACCTGGAGTCTGAGACCTCAGCACAGCTGTGCCACCAAGGCCACAGCTCTGCGGTCATGGCAGCCTGAAGGGGGTAAATTGAGGCCAAGGACCCCTCCTGTTAATCCCCCCCCCCCCCGCCCATGAGGCCTCAGGCAGAACGGCTAGGTTGAGGCTGGAATAGCAGCTGTCTGTCCCCTCCTTCCAAAGAGACCCTCTGGCTAGGCCTCTGTCTCTTCCTCCAGCTGGACCTCAGTTCTTTACCAGCCCTGGAGAGGAAAGCCTGTGAGACTCATCTTCATTGAACCACAAGGCTGGAAGTGGTGCTGTGGCTCCAGTGGCAGAGTGCTCGCTTTGAGCAAAAAGCTCAGGGAAAGCACCCAGGCCCCGAGTTCAAACCCCAGGACCAGCGATCTGAGGATACCAGAGGGGCACTGGGGTCAGTGCTGAGGTCAAAGCCCCCAAAGAAGCTGGGTGCCAGTGTGCATGTCTGTAATCTCAGCTACTCAGGAGGCTGAGGTCTGAGATCTGGTGAAGTCGGGGTGGGAGCTGAGGAATTCGATCCTGGTGTCTGGGATCCTGTCCCCCAGAAGCCAGTGGCCCCTGGTAGAGGCTACACCACCCAACGTGATGGGCCTGGGTGAGAGCTCTTCTTCCTGGGACGCCCTCTAAGAGCAAGGCCTTCCCAGTACCTGCACACACACACCCCAAAATGCCTACAAGCACAGCTTATTAACTGTCCCCTGTATTTACCAGCAGACTTGTTATGTTCTCCAAAATTGGGTCATGTGGATAATAATCATTCTTTGTGTCCTGTTTTCATCTTATTCGATGTATGGCAGAGTGTCATGGGGGCGGGGGGAGAGGAGTCATGACAGGATCACACACCACTTAAGAACAGTCTCAGGCTGAGCATGGTGGCATACACCTGTAATCCCAGCTACACCGGAGGCAGCGATCAGGAGGACCATGGTGTGAGGCCAGCCCTGGTGTGCACAGGAATGCTGGGAAAGTGCACAGATGAGCTGAATGCAGCCCGGACAGATGGGGACGAGGTGTGTGTGCGTGTGTGCGCACGCATGCACGCACGCAGCCAGTCCTAGGGCTTCAACTCACGCTCTCACGGCCTCTTTTCTCACTCACGGCTGGTGCTTCACCACTTGAGCCACCCCTCCCCTTCCAGATGTTTGCTGGACTTTCCTGCCCGGGCTGGCTTTGAACCCGTGACTCTCAGATCGCGGCCTGCCCAGGCGCTGGGATGACGGGCGGGCGCCACCAGGGCCTGTCTGGGGATTAGGTCTTGAGGGAGGGGGGCTCCCGGGGCCCCTGGGGGTGACCACGGGCGCGGGGTGCGGGCTGGGGGGTGGAGAGCAGACTCCCCGGCTCTGGGCCCTCAGGAGATGAACAACTACCGGCGGGCCATGCAGAAGATGGCGGAGGACATCCTGTCGCTGCGGAGGCAGGTCAACATCCTGGAGGTGGAGAACCGCACGCTCAGGGGTCAGGTGGCCCCGCCGGAGCTGGAGGAGGAGTCCAGCCAGGAGGAGGCCCAGGCCCTGGGTGAGGACACAGCCCGGGCTGGGCGCGCGAGGCCCGTGGTGGGGAGAGAGGCCCCGCAGGGGCTCACGCATGCGCACACATGCGCACACGTGTCTGCGCGTGCGCACACTGCCACGCGAGCATGCGCACACGTGTCTCTGCGCGTCCGGTCACTCGAGCATGCGCACACGTGCACACGCGCATGCGTACACGTGCACACGCGCATGCGTGCACGTGCACACACGCGAGGATGCATGCACACACTGACCCCTGCGCAGTCTCCGCCCGGCGGACCTAACCCAGGGCCGAGGCCCACCCTGACCCCCAGGGCCGGGGAGGGGGGCGGAGGGGCCTCGTGCCTGCAGCCCCACTGCGCCCATGGGAGCTGCGGCCTCCCCGGCTCAGCCCCTTTGCCCACCCCAGCTGCATCCATGAAGCAGAAGTTGTTCCTGAGCCAGCTAGACATGAGGAAACTGAGGGATAAGGTGCAGCACTTACAGAATGAGCTGATCCGGGTGAGCAGGGCCAGGGGGGGCGGCCGAATGGGCAGAAAGGAGCAGGAGCCGCTGCAGGAAGCAGCAGGGACCCTGGGGGCCAGGGGCGACCTCCCTCTTCCCCCCTACAGAAGAACGACCGGGAGAAGGAGCTGCTGCATTTATACCAGGCCCAGCAGCCGCAGGCCGCTCTGCTCAGGCGCTACCAGGACAAGCTGCTGAAGATGAAGGGCCTGGAGGACACCGTGCGACACCAGGAGAAGGCAGGTGCTGGGGGGGCGTCCCCACGGGAGGGGGTGCTGGGGCCTGGGGGGCGTGGAGGCCCAGGCCAGACCCCCACCCCCTCGGTGGCCCATCTCCAGGTGATTGAGAAGATGGAGCGCGTGCTAGAGGACCGGTTACGAGAGAGGAACGAGGTGTCCCCGCCAAGCTGGCCTCCAGGAAAGCCCAGTGTGGGTGAGCTAGATAAGAACGAATGCACTCCTGGCCCCTCCCCAGATTTCTCCCTGCCTTCTGGAGCCCCCACCCCGCTCACCACAGGGGGAGAAGCTCATGCACAGATAGAAACACCCAAATTAATGAGATTCCCTTCCCCGCCACGGAGTCAAACCAGCGCTTCCTGTGGGCCTGGCCTGGGACCCAGCCATCACTGCTGGGCTGTGACACACAGGAAAGATGGGGTGGATGGTACAAGGGAGTCTGATTTTAAACCACCCAGCGGGACAGAAAGATTTCCACCAGCCATAATAAACCATTGCCAGGGCCCAGTGGCTCATCCTAGCCACTTAGGAGGCTAGAGCTGAGGATGATGGTTCAAGGCCAGTCCAGCCAGGAGAGAAAAGGCCCTGAGACTCTGTCACCAATGAAACAGTAACAATCGCGAAATGGAAGTGTGGCTCAATTGCTAGAGTGACAAAGCTCAGAGACAACACCTAGGCCCTGAGTCGGAGACCCAGGATTGACCTATACAAGGACTAGAGAGGGCCATTGGTGGCTGTGGCGCAGAGGAGGCATGGAATGGAGGAACAATCTGGGCAGAGCAGAGCAGGGATGTGGAGACAGGAAAGCCCATGCCTGCATAGCCGTGGCCACATCTGCAGCTTTCCTTCCCCTCGCTCCCTGCATATGGTCACCTGCCGTCCACAGGTGAGAACCTACCTGCTGACCTCTACTCCCTGCTGCTGGCTGAAAACTCAAGGCTGCGGGCAGAACTTGAGAAGAACCGTCACCAATCAGCCCCCATTATCCTGCAGCAGCAGGCTCTGCCGGTAAGAGCCTCTGGCATGGCTGGCCCACACCAGGTGCCCAGCTGTTGCCAGTAGCACTGACCAAGTTTAAGATCCAAGTGAGACTGGGTGCCCATAACTCACGCCTGTCCTCCCAGCCATTCAGGAAGCTGTGATTTGGGCATCATGGTTGGAAGCCACCCTGACCAGGAAAGTCTACGAGACTCTGATCTCCAATAAACTGAGAAGCTGGAAGTGGTGCTGTGGCTTAAGTGGTAGAGCACCAGCCTTGAGCTAAAGAAACTCAGGAACAGCTCCTAGGCTTTGAGTTCAAACCCCAGAACTAGCAAAAAAAAAAAAAAAAAAAAGGCTCTGCCGGGAGCCTGGGCTCACTATGAACTGTAACGCCTCGCTTCTGTTCCCGGGATGCGGAGATGCATCTGAACTCTTCCCTTTCCTCCTCATCAGACTTCCAGGTTCAGAGCCAGCCCCACGTGAACCCTCACTCCTGACCCCTGACCTCAGCTCCACCCACTTCCACCAGGACTCTCCCCAGGCCTCCCAGAACTCCATTCTAGAACCTTCCCTGGGATTGGTACAGCCTCCGAGTGCCCTTTTCCCCATCTCAGCTGGACCCAGGGGAGTTGGGAGCAGGTGGAGACAAGGCAGAGAGTGATGGCTGGGCCGGGTCACCCCGTGGGCACTGAGACCCTGGCCGCCGTGCAGGTGGGTCCCGGGCCAAGCCCCGGCTCCTTGCAAGCCCTGGAGGTCCCAGGATCACAGCCAGGGCTGGGAGACTTGGGGCTCACTGATGGCAAATTCTGTCTGGAAAACACTTCCATGGGGACGGGCACGTTGGCTTCACAGGATCTTCCAGAAGGGTCTCAGCTCAGTTCCTTGTGGGCATTAAAGAAAGCTCTCTCTTATGTGTTGACATGCATGGATAAAATGTCAGGTAAAGCTGGGGGCCGTGGCTCACGCCTGTCCTCAAAGCAACTCAGGAGGCTGAGATCTGAGGTTCAAAGCCAGACCAGGCACTAAAGTCTGTGAGACTCTTACCTCCAATTAACCAGTAGAAAACTGCAAGTGGCACTGTGGCTCAAGGGGTAGGGTGGTAGCCTTGAGCTGAAGAGCTCAGGGACAGCGCCCAGGCCCCAGAGTTCAAGCCCCACAACTGATAAAAAAAAAAAAAAAAGCCGAGACAGGAAGATCTAAGAGACTTTTCTCCCCAGTTAACCAGCAAAAAGCCAGACATGACATGGGAGTATGGTTCAGGTGGTACAGCATCAAGCCTTGATCAGAAAAAAGCCAAGGGCAAATGCTCAGGCCCTGAATTCATGCCCTAGTACTGGCACCAAAAAACAGCAATGACAACAACTTGAGATGTTTCCAATCTCAGGGCGCAGCTGGGTGCATGCCAGACCTGTGCTTTTGTGGGAAAAAGGCTGAGTCTGAAGCTCAGACCTGGCTGTCTCACCACCACCAGAGGTCACATGAGCCTGCCTGGCTATTCACCCCAGAGCCTCAGAGCTGACATCCACTTTGCCTGCAGGATCTCCTGGGCAGCAGCTCTTCAGACAAGTTTAACCTGCTGGCCAAGTTGGAACGGGCTCAGAACCGGATCTCAACCCTGGAAAACATGGTGGGTGAGGTGAGCCTTGGCTCACTGCTTAGCCTGCAACCAGGATGAAGGCTCAGTATGCAAGTAGGGAGGGGGGGAGGAGATGAGTGTGTGACCAGGACCAGGGCTTAGTATGTGACCAGGATCTAGACTCACTGTATGACCAGGACTAGGGCTCAGAATGTGGATGGGATCAGGAATCTGTGTCTGGGATCAGGGCTCAGTATGCGAGCCCTCTCACATACTGTGAGGCTCAGTCAAGGACTCCTGTGGAGTCAGGGTGAGGGCTCAGTATGCTGTTAGGATACCGAGCCAGCTGTGTGGCCTCCATCGGGCTTCATGTGGGTCTCCTGGGGTGGCCCAGGCCCAGGCCATGGGTGCTGTGGGCTGGGCTGCTGGGCTCTCCAGTGCCCATCTGGTGTCCACAGCTGGAGGACTCGGCGAGGCGCTGGGGACGGGAGAAGCAGGACCTGGCCACGAGGCTCCAGGAGCAAGAGCACGGCTTCCAGCACGCTTCCAGCCTGGTCCTCACAGACCCGTCTGTGAGTGAGGCCTGGAGTAGGGGTCTGGGGCCCCGGTGACCAGGGCCTGGAGGAATGTGGGAGACAGCTCCTGGGGGGGTCTCTGTCCTTACCCATCACCCCGGGGAAAAGTCAGCTCCGGGAGTGCTGTGTGTGCCTTCGCATGACCCAGCTGGTGTGCACACCTGTAATCTCAGCTCCTCAGAGACCAAGATCCGAGGATCGAAGTCCAAAACCAGTCTAGGCAGACAGATCCCTGGGATGCTAGCAAAACGCCGGAACTGGAACTGTGGCTCAAATGGTAGAGCACCAGTCTTGAGTTAAAAAAAAAAGGCCAAATGAAAACATAAGGCTCTGGGTTCAAGTCCCAGTAATGGCATTTAAAAAAAAAGAAAGAAAGAAAAGATGAGGTCAGGCACAGTGGCTCAGGAGGCTGAGATCTGAGGCTCGGAGTTCAAAGCCAGCCCAGGCACTAAAGATCATGAGACTCATCTCCCATTAACCACTAGAAAACCACAAGTGGGGCTGTGGCCAAGGAGTGGGATGGTAGCCTTGAGCTAAAGAGCTCAGGGACAACACGCAGGCCCAGAGTTCAAGCCCCACACCCGACAAAAAAAAAAAAAAAAACTGTGGACAGAGCTGGCCTCCCAGGAATTTCTGGAACGTTCTGCCGGTTATCTAGGGATGGTTTTGCCCCTGGCTGGTAGCCTGCAGTCTCCACGTATCCAGTTCCAGAGACGAAATGCTCTGGCTGTCCCCAGAGAGGCGACAGTCCCCAAGGGCTGAGGCTTCTCCAACCAAAAGCCCCACGCACACCATCCCCCAGGCTGAGCCCTGGACCCTGTCCCTGGCCTCGGCCACCCATCATTTGCTCATGGTAGAGGGTTCCAGAAAGTTCTGTGGACTCTTTTTAACTATTTCCTGTGCCAGCTCTAGGTCTTGAACTCAGGCCCTGGATGCTATCCCTGGGCTCTTTGGCTCTGTCTGGCTTTTTGCTGGTTAACTGGAGATCAGAGCCTTGTAGACTCTTCTTCCCTGGCTGGCTTTGAACCGCTGGGGTGACAGGCGTGAGGCTGAGCTTGTGCTGTCCCTGCTGTCATCTTCCAGCCATCTTGGGTTGGGGATCCTCAGAGCCCGGGAACTTGGGGGCCACTGGAAGGGAAGGCACCCTTACCCTGAATCACTTTACACCCCACAGAATGTCATCTCTGGGGACCCCAAGCAGCCCCTGAAGCTGGAACCCCCGCAGCCCGGCAGGCCCGCCGGCTCCCAGCAGGAGATGGTCAACTCGCTGCCTGCCAATGTCAGCCCGAAATGACTCTATTAAATACCATAGCTGCTCATCAGAGCTTCCCACCTTGTCCTGGCCACCTCGAAAACTACGAGACCTCAGGGGACCCCAAGGGTGACAAAAGGAGACACCGGAGCCAGGCGCTGGGGTTCACAACTGTCAGCCTAGCTCATCGGAGGCTGAGATCTGGAGGATCGTGGTTAAAGGCCAACCAGGCGGGAAAGTTTGAGTCCCTCAAGCCGGTTTGTCTCTCTCAGGAGTACCTCCATTGACCTGGGACAGCGTAAGCCGTGCACATGTCGGCACCGGGCCAGGCCAGGCCCAGACGAGGTGGGCAGGCCTTGGTGACTCAATGTGAAGGCTTCCTTCCAAGGTCAGGTTGCATGGAAAGCAGAACATCTTAGATAGAAGCGCCTTCCAGAACTGATGTGTGTGCCAGTGTGAGTGTGTGTTTGTGTGTATGTTCTAGTACTTGGGCCTGAGCCCTGTCCCTGAGCGTTCATCCAAGGCTAGCTAGCGCTTTACCACTTGAGCCACAGCTCCACTTCTGGCTTTTCATTGGTGATAAGGAATCTCACAGACTTTCCTGCCTGGACTGGCTTTGAACTGCAAGCCCTGGGTCTCAGCCTCCTGAGTAGCTGGGACCAGCCAGAACTGACATTTCTATTATCAAAAATAACAGGTCCAGAGGAGAGGAAGAGAACCAGAAAGCGAGAGCAAGTAAGTGTGTGTGTAAAAGAGAGAGAAAGAGAGAGGAGGGAGAGAAAGCACAGAAGAGAGAGAGCAGCAGAGAGAAGGAAGAAAGGAGGGAGGAAGAGAAGACAGGAATCAGAAAGAGAGAGAGAGAGAGAGAGAGAGAGAGAGAGAGAGAATGCATTCACCAGACTCTGATAGCCACACCTGTCTTCCTCACTACTCAGGAGACCCAGCGAGATCTCAGGATCCCAGTTAAAGCCAGCTGGGCAGGAGAATTCAACTCTTATCTCTGATTAACCAACAAAAGACTGGAAGTTAAGGTCTGGCTCAAGTGGTAGAGGACCAGCCTGGGGGTGGAAAAGCCAAGCAAGAGCACAAGACTCTGAGCTCAGGCCCTAATATTGCCAGAGAAAGAGACAGACAGACAGACACAAAGATGGGGGGGGCAGGGAGAGAGAGGGGGGACAGAGACAGAGATTGTGGAGTGGGGAAAAAAAGAGGCTAAGCCAGCTGGGCCTCTGTCCCAGGCTAGACCCATTCCCATGTGTCCTGGAGGGCATTCACACAGGGCTCGATCCTCTGTGGATGGGCATGGAGCCAGGAGGAGCCATGGGAGTTGAGGGGATTAAATGTAAATGGGCTGGACCCCCCCCCCATGGGACAGGAAGCTGCCTCCTGCTCTGACTGCACAGCGCAGGCCAGGAAGGACGGAAGGGCTCTCCCCCAGGCTCCTAGCCCAGAGGCCAGCCCTGAGGCCTCTGGATCCTCCACTGGTCCTGGGACTGGGCACGATGGAAATGATCAAAGTCCTGAGTTGAGTTCCATGGTTTAATGTCTTCCTGAGGGGGGAGGGGGGGCTGAAGGCTCTGCTGAGCTGGGCAGGTGGGCACCAGCCACTCCAGGGCCGCAGATTCAGGGGTCCCCCTGGGCCCTCTGGGCCTCGGCGAGGGGCAGAAAGGTGAGCAGGATGGGTTTGTCAGGCACCAGGATGAGGCTGAATTTGGTCCCCACCTCGCCGAGCTGTTGGAGTTCAATCTGGAAGTTCTCCAATACCTGGGGGTGGGCAGTATAGGCTGGGGGGATTACCACCCCAAAGCCAGCCCCCCACCCTGGCTCCCAGATGCATGCAGACACTGGGTTACCTAAACCTAACAATGCAGCTGGACCAGGCATCCATCCACAAAGGTGGGGCCTGGAATTCCTGGGTCAGCCTGAGATCTGAGGATCGCACTTCAAAGCCAGCCGGGGCAGTAAACTCCGGGAGGGACGCTTATCTCCAGCTCCAAGTGGTGGAGCCGCTAACCTTGAGTGCAAAACCCTCAGGGACAGCCAGCGCCCAGGCCCTGAATCCCAGCCCCAGGACTGACCCAACCAATAAAAACAAAAACAAATGTCAACACCCAGGGCCTTGGCCTCTGTGGAGGAGGGGCAGGGGAGGACGGATGGGGGAGGGAAGGGGGAGATGGAAGATGGGGAGGAGGAGGATGGGGAGGGGAGGGGGAGGGTGGAGAGGGGAGAATGGGGAGGATGGATAGGGAGAGGGAGTGGAGGGGGGAGGGGAAGGGGAGGGGGAGGGTGGAGAGGGGAGGATGGAGAGAAGGAGGAGGGGATGAGGAGGAGGGCGGGACGGTGGGGGGGCACTGACGTTGATGAGAAACACCGCCATCTCCATCTCCGCGATGCGGCGGCCCAGGCACTGCCTCACGCCCCAGCCGAAGCTGAGGTAGCGGAAGTGTGTGGCCGCCTTGTCCTTCTCCAGCCAGCGGGCGGGACGGAAGTTATTGGGGTCCGGGAAGAACTGGGGCTCCCTGCCCATGGCGTAATTGGCCACCTGCACCAGCATCTGGAGATGGGGGGGGCAGTCAGAGGTCAGCGGGGACCTCATCTCCCCCACGACACCCCAGAGGCCCAGGAGAGGACACGCTGGCCGCCCTGTGACCTTAAGTGAGGCCCTGTCTTCCCCAGCCCTCTGGAGAAGGCTGAAGGCACTCAAGGGTAGATAGCAGTAAGGACTTCCCAGACCTGTGCTCCTGGCTTGCCTCTCCCACCCCTCCACTCCATCCCCCCTCCCC
The DNA here is from genome assembly GCF_031878675.1 of Megascapheus bottae. Lineage (NCBI taxonomy): Eukaryota > Metazoa > Chordata > Mammalia > Rodentia > Geomyidae > Megascapheus > Megascapheus bottae. The sequence goes on along the minus strand of NC_143538.1, from coordinate 2,422,691 downwards.
CACTGGCAGCTCCCCAGCCCCCCGGATGCCCCCACCTTGGCAGGGATCTTGAAGTTTCGGATCACTATGTCATTCTCCGGATACCTCTGCAGGGTTACAGAGATGGGGTGCAGCCTGCAGGAAGAGGACACCCAGAAACTGATGCATCCCCCCCAAAAAAAGAGCAGCCCAGACATAGGGTATTCCTCCCCTCCAGCCTCCACCCCCACAGAAGGCCCCCTGGGATAAACTGAGGCAGGAGTCTGCCTCCCTACCCATTCCAGACATTTTGCTGGGGTTGGTTTTGAACTCCTGGCTTGGCAATCCCTTCCAGGTCCCCAGCCTGGGCCTGGGCAGGCGGGGGGGGGGGGGCACAGGCTCACCTTAGCGTCTCCTTGATGCTGGCTTTGAGGAGGGGGACGAGATGCAGCATGGCAGACACGTCGTTCCCCGCCTGCTGCCGTGCAGCCCGCACCTCTGCCCGCAGCGCCTCCTGTATCTTCACGTTGCGCCCCATCTCATACAGGTGCCACTGCAGCGTCATGGAGGTCTGCGGGGACATGGGAAGGGGGAGGGGTCCCCGGAGATCAGAGACTCACACACTCCTGGGGCCAGGCCAGCTTCAGTGCAAGATCCTCCTATCTCAGCCTCCTGATTAGCTGGGGTGACAGCGTGAGCCATTTCTCCCCACCCTCCCCGCCCAGGGACAAATGTGCAACAACAACCCCACAAAATGGGGCTGGGAGTGAGGCCTAGCGGTAGAGTGCTTGCCTAGCATGCATGAAGACCTGTGTTCGATTCCTCGGTACCACATACACAGAAAAAGCTGGAAGTGAGGCTATGGCTCCAGTGATAAAGCGCTGTCCTTGAGAAAATCCAAAGACCGTGTCCAGGCCCTGAATTCAAGCCCCATTCTTCCCTGGGCCAGAATGTTCTGGAAAGCACCTAGGTCTTCCTGGAGCTCCCATCCCCACCTAGCACTCATGCCTTAGGAGACTGGGACCTGAGGATCGAGGTTCGAGCCAAGCCCAGGCAGGGAAGTCTGGGAGAGAGTCAGCAAAAAGCCAGAAGTGAAGGTGTGGCTCAAGTGGTAGAACGCCAGCCTTGAGTGAGAATGCTCAGGGATAGTGCCCAGGTCCTGAGCTCAGGCTCTGAGACTGGTACACACACACACACACACACACACACACACACACACACACACACACACAGGCAGGACTTCTATGCCCGGTCATTTCCTTCTCACCAACCCAGGAAATAAAATGGCTGATCAGCTCAGCCCTTGGGCCTCACTCTTGGGGAGACTGGACCCAGGAGAAGGAGGCCCGCTGGAGAGGACCCTGTGGAGGACTGGAGCACACCGGGGGGGGGGGGTCCCCAGGGCAACTCACTGTGTCCACCCCGCCGGCCAGCATCTCAGTGACGTTGGCCTCGATATCCACCGGCGGCAACTTGTTCCTGTCCAGCAGGCTGTAGAGGATACCCGGGTACCTGCCAGCCGTCCTCTTCTGTCTCAGGTCCAGGTAGAAATTCTGAGTGTAGCTGTTAGCTGGGGGAGGAGATGGGAGGGCCTGGGGCTGCCATCTTACTGAGCAGCTACTTTGCGCTAAGCTTTCTTGTCAGTCCTAGAACTTGAACTCTGGGCCTGGGCGTTGTCCTTGAGCTGCCACTTCTGGTTTTCTGGTGGTTCATTGGAGATCAGGGTCTCCCGGGCTCACTCAACTGGGATTCTCCTAATCTCTGCCTCCCCAGTGGCTGGTATTACAGGTACGAGTGACCACACGGGGCCCTTGCGTCATCTAATGTGTGTGTGCGCGTGCAAACGTGCCCAGGCGCTGTCCCTCCTTGCCACAGCCGCACCCCTTCTTTCCAGCCTTCATGGAGGGGTGCCCACCCCCCCGCCCCCCTGCCGTTCCCACCTCTGCTGAAGATGGTGTCCCAGGCGGCCCGGTGCTCCCTCCAGGCCTTGGTCCGGAGGAGGCGGAAGAGGCCGGGCGGCAGGTTGAGCATGGGGACACTGCTCTGAAACATGCACTCGATGGCGTCGATGAACCTCTGGTTTTCTGGGTCCACAACCTCCTCCAGCATGCCCAGCCGCTCCCCGAAGATGACAGAGGTGATGGCTGCAGGGGGGACGAGACAGGGAGGTCGGGGGCTGAGGGGACCCCTGATCTCCCCCCACCCCACCCCCGATGAGAGTCTCCTGGACTTTCCTGCCAGGGCGGGCTTAGAACCACAATCACCAGGTCCCTGGATAATGGAACACCCCAACAACCTGGGTTCCCCCCGCCCCGCCTCCTACTAGGGAAAAGAATTTGAATCATACCAGGCTGCCTGTTCTCCCTGTCACCCCCTATCGCTGCACAGTCTCTAGGGAGACATATGCGGATCTTCTACCTTACCTGCCCTTTTCTCCCTGCCTGAACAACTCCTACACATCCTTCAAAACCCACCCCGCACTCTCTCTCTCTCTCTCTCACCAGCCTGCCAAAGGCAGATTCCCCAGCAAGGAGAATAAAAAGGCCTAGGGGAACCCCAATCCCAAGAAGGCCCTCACCCCAGCCCAGCTGGGTCCGAGCCCCTTACACTCGAAGGCAAAGCGGAACAGGTCGTTACTGAGGTCCCCCGAGAAGGTTCCAGAGCGCTGCTGCCTCACACGTCTGTTCAGGAGTCGGACAAAATCCCGAGACACGGCCTCTATCACGGGCACGAAGTTCTTGATGGCTTCTGGAGACATCACCTCCTGGTTCAGGACCATGCGGTCTTTCTTCCAGGCTTCTGACTTCCTGAGGAAGTGTGAGAACACCCCCAGCACCCCGAAATCAGAGATCGGCAGCCTGCACCCCCCTCCATCCCAAAGCCTGGCTCAGACCCTGCCACGTCTCAGGCTCTGCCTGCAAGAGGGGAAAGAAAGAGCTAACACACAGGCCCGGGAGTTGGGCCTAGTGGCAGAGTGCTTGCCTAGCATGCACGAAGACCTGGGTTCAATTCCTCGGTACCACATACATTGAAAAGCCCGAAGGGGTGCCGTGGCTCAAGTGACAGGGTTAAAACAGAGAAAAGGGAGCTCCCTCCTGGTTATGCTTGTGTAGGGGGCCCTACAAGCCAGAAGCTGATTGTGGGGGGGGGGGGGTGCGTGTGCGCATGCGCTGGTACTGGGGTTTGAACTCAGGGCCTCTTTGCTCAGCTGTAGCTCTGCCACTTGGGCCATGCCTCCAGTCCAGCTTTTTGCTGGTCACTTTGGAAGTAGCGTCTTCTCCAGGTATACCGATATCATTTTATTATTATTAATTATTATCATTATCATCCCCCTTCACCCTGGCCCTGCTCCCCCATACTCACTTCAGCAAGACCCCCAGGGGCCTGTGGTAGCACTGATGATAGGCCACCCACGGCGGGATGAGGTATCGCTCGGGGTACGGCCCCTCATTCTTAAAGAGCAAGGCAGCGTCTTCAGGGTCCACGATGTAAACTGACTCCATATTGCCAAGCTTCTCCCTGGAGGGACAGGAGAGGGGTGGTGTTGGGACCATCCGAGTTTCTGGTTTCCTGCCCAGGCTGGCCTTGAACCAGGGTCCTCAGATTTCAGCCTCCTGAGGAGCTGGGATGACAGGCGTGAGGACCGGTGCCCCGCCTCCTGAGAGATTCTGTTTCCGTGGTCACCCGTGATGTGTTAGCCAGCACCCTGCCCCACCTCCCCCAGCTCAGCCACACTCCAGAACCTTCCACGGCCACATCCCCAGCTCTAGGCTATGTGTTGTATGGACTCTGTGTATTATGTGTGTTGCATGAGGTGTGTGTGTTGAATATTCTATGTGATGTGTGGGCTGGATGGTAGTTGGTGTATATTTACATATATACATGCACATACATATCTATATCTTTATATTCCATATCCCATATACACACGTACCTACCATACAGTCATACACAGAACTACAAAACAACAGGAAAGCCGGCTTCCTGCTCAGCTCTGCGTCTAAGAAAGCCTTTGGTGAAGATATACTTGAGCATGGCCCAGCAGTAGAGGGCTTGCCTAGCATGCACAAAGACCTAGGTTCGATTCCTCGGTACCACAAACACAGAAAAAGCCAGAAGTGGTGCTGTGGCTCAAGTGGTAGAGCTCTAGCCTTGAGAAAGCCCAAGGACAGTGCTCAGGCCCTGAGCTCATCACCCAGGATTGTCAAATATACATACACACACACACACACACACACACATATAATTTACTTGAAAGCAAATATGACATAGTACACAGCCACCTGTGTCTTCCTCTCACCTTTCTCCCAGCTCTTCCCCGTCTTTCAGGCTGGAACCTGCCTGCCTCACTCTTGTCCTTGGCTTGCACATGACATGGCTTGCACAGATTCTCTCTGTGTTTTTCCAGCTGCCAAGTAGACTAGAAGCAGCTCCAGAGCCCCTGGCCTGAGGTATCTGGGCCCACAACCCAAGGCTCTGGCAACCAAAGGGGGCATGTGTGACTTGATCTCCGGGCCTTGGCTTTTTTTCCTCCTCAAGGCTGGCACTCTACTACTTGAACCACAGCTCCACTTCTGGACTTTGTCTGGTTCATCGGCGATGAGCATCTCACAGCCTTTCCTGACCAAGCTGGCTTTGAACTGTGATCCTCAGACCTCAGCCTCCTGAGTGGCTGGGGTCAGGTATGAGCCACAACACCCAGCCCTTTGTTCTCATCTGTTGTCTCCAGAGCTTCACTCCCAGGGTGGGAAACCAAGGAAGTGAGCTTTCCAGTTCTCACGTGTAATTTGTAAGAAGCAGGAGCTGTGGCTTGGGTCACAGAGTGCCAGTCTTGAGTAGAAAACTTGAGGACAGTGCCCAAAGTCTGAGTTCAAGCCTCAGAACACACACACACACACACACACACACACACACACACACACACACACACACACACACACACTTGAAGATGGCTGACCTCAGACCCTGCTACACCAGGGACAAGCCACAAACCCCAAGGCCTTACAGCCTAAGGCTTCACATCAGAGTCTCCCAGCAAAGGCTGGATAGACACCTGGAAAGAGAAGCAGAAGCTGCTGCAAGGACAGGGAAGGGAGTCCCAGCCCCCCAGCAGGCTGGGACTCTGGCAGCCAGGGGACCCTGTGCACATCTCTCTTGGCCCCTGACTGTGGGAATTAACAAACTTCCCTTTCAGCCACCCTGAGGAGAGTGGGTGGAAGGAGGTGTTAGGAAAGAAAGTCTGTCTTCAGCTGGCTCTGATGGTGCATGCCTGGAATCCTAGAAACTCAGGAGACCGAGACCTGAGGATCGCAGTTCAAAACCAACCGGAGGAAGCAAAGTCCATGAGACTCTGATTTCTCCATTTACCCACAAAAAGTCAGATGTGGAGGTGTGGTTCAAGTGGTGGAGAGGCCAGCCTTGAGTGAAGAAAAAAATAAAAAGGTAAGGGACAGTGCCTATTAGGGATCTGGGGGAGAGTAGAAGAGAAATAGGCTGGACTCGATGGTCAACAGGAAAGGGCTGTGTGTTGCCATTGAGGCACAGACCTTCCTGTGGGTTTGGGAGGTGGGTCGAGAGGGTGAATTTGGGATCAGGCTTGGGGGGGTGAGCAAGGAGGCAGAGATGAATGGAAAAGCCATTAGATGTGGGGAGATAGGAACTTCTGGGCTGGACCCACATGGAATGCTTCCAGCTGGGTTTCAGTGGAGTGCTTCACCTGCAGCTCACGCTTTCTGGCTCTGCTTTGCCACTCATGCCTGGGGTTTTGCCTGGCGGAGGGAGGAAGAAGGAAGGACACCCCATTTCCAGCATGGGGTGAAGGGAGGAGCTTTTTTCTTCCTCTAAACCAGAAGTCAGTGCAGAGCCTGCCTGTCCCCCAGGGCAGATATCTGCTGGGGGAAGAGGCACACAGCCAGCCTGCAGCCCTGCATCCTGGCACCTGGGGGCCTGGCACTCACCTGTAGATAGGTCCATACTTCTGGAAGCTTTGAATGTGGTGGTGGTGGATGTGGTGGGGGCCATACTCCCTCCAGAAGTGGAACAGGTTCAGCCAGCCGTTGTCCCCTGGGGACGGGATCTCGTGGAAGGGTCTTGGCCCCGGTGGTGGCGTGGAGGTATTTGCCATGCCCCGGACCCACGCAGGCTGGCAGCCTTTTGCCAGGATCGAGCGCCAAGGAAAGCCTTTGGAAAACATGGTGTCCCACTCTCAGCCCAGCGCCAGGCTTCAGGGCCAGGCTTATAAAGGCTAACTCAAGGCTAGGAGAGAATCTGGCCGCCTCCATCCCTCCCCCTGGCCCTCCCTCTTCCCCTCCTTTCCTCCTGCAAGCCCCTCCCACACCCCAGACACTGAGTCTCTCAGGCCTTGGTCCTGGGTCTAAGTGGAACCCTAGATACTTGCACTTGCCTAGGCTCGGGTGTCCAGTGACCCCTGAGTGGACAGCAGTCAGTCATCCTAGCTACTCTCGGAGGTTCAAAGCTAGCCTGGGGAAGGGACATCTGTGAGACTCTTTAGTTAGGAAAATGGAGGGAAAAGGAAGGGAACGGGCCAGACTGAATCTTCCACAGGCAAGGGACTGTTTTATTGAGATAGATCAGCCAGGGATGCAGCCATCCCTGTGGGCTTGGAGACTGTGTGTAAAGGAGCTGAACCAGGGGCTGCGTTTTTACCAGGTCTGAGCTGAGCAAGGAGGCAGAGGTTACTGAAGAAGCCACTGAGTCAGGGGAGGAGGGGCCCTTAGGCAGGGCCCAGGATAGAGTGTTTACCGGAGGCTTAGGTAGATTGTCTTCCAGGAATCAGGCAGTCTGCATATCGCTTTGGTGGCTTTCGTGGTATCTGTCCACACCTGGGAAAACAGGGTGGGGGTGCTGGGGATTTGGATTCTTAGAAAGAATGGGCGGAGAAGGGAACAGATGGAGTTAAGAGAACAAAGCAGATATCTTATAGATCACCCCAAGGTCACAAGTGAATCTGTGACTTGAGTGGTAGAGCACCAATCTTCTTCTTCTTTTTTTTTTTTTGACAGTCCTGGGGCTTGAACTCAGGGCCCAGGCACTGCCCTTGAGCTTTCTCAAAGTTAACACTCTGCTATTTGAGCCACTTTGGGCTTTTTCTGGGTATGTGGTACCAAGGAATCAAACCCAGGGCTTTGAGCATGCTAGGTGAGCATCAATCTTGAGCAAAAAAAAAAAAAAAAAAGCTCAGGGATGGTGCCCAGGCCCTGAGTTCAAGTCCCAGGACACACCACACACACACACACACACACACACACACACACACACACACACACACACACACACAAAGAGGAAGGAGGAAGACTGCTCTTACCTGAAGCCCAGGCCCAATCTGGGCCTCGACAAAGCGAACCAGGAGACCTCCAGAGGCAGGACTGAGTCCCATTTGGCCTCGGGAAGTTTGTCCCCTTGAGGCTCCCTGTGGTCTGACCCTTGACCTCTGCAGCCCAGGGCTTGAATTTTATCCACAATCTCCTCAACATGGCGGTGGAAGCAGGAAAGAAAACAGCCTCCAGAAGAGGCCTAGATCCAAGCAACTTCCTCAGAGGGGAGGCAGAACCTGGCATTCCTTGACGGAATGGACTAGACATTTCTCCTGTGCGGGGCACTCCCCCCACCCCATCATCAGCTGGGTTCTAGAACTTTCTCTGATGTCCAATGAGGATGCCAAGGTCGTCAGTTCTGAATAGCAGCACATTTATACAGCTGGGATGCAAACCCACCTCACACCAGGCCGGGGACAAGCGGATGAGCAGCCATGAGAAGGAATCAACAGGCACATATCAGCCTAACAGTCGAGCAGAGGCTCTACACCATACACCCAAAGTCCAAGAGCCCCTAGTGAGGTCAGCCCACTCGCCCGAATTGGGGTGTGGGGGGGAACTAGGGCTCAGAAATATCTACATAGCAAACACACAATCCCCAATCCAGCGAGGGCTGGGGGACCAAGAACTCCATCTTTGTCCTGGGAGGGATTCTAGAAGTTTCTTGCATTATTATTGGAACAGAATAAGAACGAGGTGCTTTAAGGTTGGGGCTGTTTGCTGTAAGGTGAAAAGAAGATGAGGAAGAGGAGGAGGAGGAGAAGGAGGAGGAGGAGGAGGAACCAGGAACCCGTGGCTCACACCTGTCACGTAGACCACTCAGGAGGCTGACATTTGAGGATCACAGTTCCAAGCCAGCCCAAGAGCAGGAAAGTCTGTGAGACTCTTATCTCCAGGAAGAAAAAAACAGAAGTGGCGCTGTATCTGCAGTGGTAGAGCACTAGCCCGGAGTGGAAAAGCTTAGAGACAGAATGGAAGCCCTGAGTTTAAGCTGCAGTACCATCACCAAAACAAACAAACAAAAGGCCTTGCCTGTGTGAGGAGCCTTTTGCCTGGAACGCAAGATGCTTATCTGAAAATTTCTCATTTCTTCCTGCAAACAAGGACATAGCAAAGTAGACTCCAGCAGACAATAGCTTGATAGTTCCCAGTGGGGGGGGCGGGGGAAACAGGTTCCAAGTTTGGAGCCATTAATTCAGTAGGCGAGAGAAAGCATCTTTCCCATGGCCTCTTATGGACATAGGCTAAGGGAGTGCGGCATCCATCCTGTTGGGTCCATTGTACAGATGAGAAGACTGAGGCTGGGTGGGACCAGGCTTCCCTGAGTTCCCTGCGTAGGGGAGGAGGGACACAGAGCCAGGCCCTGCCTTCCTCACAGAGCCTGACTCAAGGGTGGCCTTTCCCCTGATCCACTCTCAGCGAGGCCAGCCCTCAAATCCCTGAGGGCTTCCGCCGCCGGTTTCTGGTAATGCCAGAAAGGAGCTCAAGGTCAGGAGAGAGAGGAAGAGAAGAAGAAAAGTGGAGGCCTGTGGTCAGGCAAGGCTGGCCTCCCTCCAAGGCCTTGGCAACCCTGCCCACTGGACATGCAGAGTGCCAGCTCTTCCCTGTCCACATGCCAGCCTCCTCCTCCCCACCATACCCCACCCCCAGACCCATCCTCCTTGCCCATGCCAACCTGATCCCACATCCTGCCTGTGCCACCTTCCCAGGCACTAAGAGTGAACCACCATCCAGACAACCCCCGTTGGCTGGATGACAGGCTCATGGCCGCCATTCCAGCCACTCAGGAGGCTGAGATCTGAGGAATGGAGTTCAAAACCAGCCAGGCAGGAAAGTCCAACACGACTTGAGTCCAAGGCTCAAGTGGTAGAGCTCTAGCCTTGAGAAAGTCCAAGGACAGTGCTCAGGCCCTGAGCTCAAGCCCAGGACTGGCAAAAAAAAAATTGTGAGCCGGGAGTTTGGCCTAATGGTAGAGCGCTTGCCTAGCATGCATAAAATCTGGGTTTGATTCCTGGTTTGATTCCTCAGTACCACATAACAGAAAAAAAACCATGGTGGTAATTTGCTGTCTACCTCTGCCTCCTAATATAAGGACGTTACTCATCCTGAGTGATTGACTTGCAGGGAAAATCTCTCGTGGGCAGGAGCACAGGCTTTTCAGTCTCCTTCCACAGAAAGAACTCCAAGTTCAAGCCCAACCACCCCCCCCACACACACACCTTTCTCCTTTCAAGGAGAAAGCACTTGCGTGTCTATGACATGCTCCGTCACAGAGTCAGATGAATCAGTGTTCTTTGGGTAACACTGGGCAGAAATCCAGGGCGTGGATGGCCATGAAGATAAATCAGTACACAGGCATTCGCATCAACTTGGAAAGTTCAAGGGCAGAAGCCGATGGCCGCAGCCGGGGCTGTCTGCTCCCCGCCTCTCCCGGCTCCCTGGGATCTCAGGATCAATGGCTACTCCAGGGGCCTTGAACTCACACCTAGGTCCTGGCGCCTTCCCTCAGCCCACCACCTTCTCCGGTGTGGCTCACAGAGGGGCCCCGATTGGGCAGCCTGGGTCACATGTCTAACCCCTTTGTCCAATCACAGAGGGCAGTGCACCTGCTAGGCTGGGCCATAGTCACCACCATGTGGTTGATGGAGCCCCTACAAGATGGGGGCTCCATCTTCACAAGTGTGTGCATGCGCGCGTGTGTGTGAGTGTGTGTGTGTGAGTGTGTGTGTGTGTGTGTGTGTGTGTGTGTGTTGGTATTGGGGTGCTGTCCCTTAACTGTTCCCAGGCTAGACAGCCACCCAGTACTGGACTTGTGCCTTAAACTGAAAGGTGAAGGAGACCCACAGAACTTTCCCTGTCCCTCCCCGGACCCCGGGAGAACCAGCATGTCCCCTCCAGTGTCACTGTCCCCTCGCCTGGCTTCCCAGGCTCCTCTGTCCCCACCCCAGCAGCCCACCCACCCTGCCACCTTCCTCAGGCGGCACCTCAGGCCTGACTGGTCTCCTCAGCCCTTGTAAAACCTCACCATGGGGCCGGGAGTTTGGCCTAGTGGTTAAAGTGCTTGCCTAGCATGCACGAAGACCCGGGTTCGATTCCTTGGTACCACATACATAGAAAAAAGCCAGAAGTGGTGCTGAGGCTCAAGTGGTAGAGCTCTAGCCTTGAGAAAGTCCAAGGACAGTGCTCAGGCCCTGAGCTCAAGCCCAGGGCTGGCCAAAAAAAAAAAACAAAAAACAAAAGAACTCACCATGCTGTTTTTAAAAAGATAGCTAACACCTTTCTCTTGAAACCATTTGTCTGGGAATAACTCCTGAAACTTGCCATTGGGAATAAGAGACAGAGAGATACAGAGACAGAGAGATACAGAGACAGAGAGACACAGTGGAGGGAACTCTGAGGCCCAGCGAAGAGACCAGGAAAGGGTCATGAGGTTGGAATTCAACCTCAATGCTGAGAACTGGAAGAGTGGGAACAGAGCAGGCAAAACAAACCTGTAAGTTACTATTAACTGGACCTACCCATGTTTAAATTAGAATTGTTTTTACCCTCTAGAACTTGACGCATTGGCTACGATGGCTGTTTAGTGTTGTGGTTAAATGTTCACTGTTTTCCTCTGCTTTCCAAGAAAAAGGAGTACATTATTGCTATGTGCACAAACTATGTCTCCTGTGAGAGACTGCAAACACAGGTAGTTGGAGAGCATCTTTTCTTCACCTACCCTTACTACCTTCAGACTTGCTTACAGGAGCTCAGGGTTCAAGACCTGGTGAGCTTTGACCACAGGCACACACACCAGGGGTCTGCTTGCTTTCTCTCTGTTTTTGAGTCTTAGGCTCCAGTATCCCATTGAGAGAAGGAGCAGGGGAAGGAGGGTGCTGGCTTGCAACTGTAATTCTAGCTACCTGGGAGGTTGAAAGCTAAGGATCAAGGTTCAAAACCAGCCCAGGTAAGAAAGTTCTGTGATACTTATCCCAATTAACCAGGAAAAAAAAATGCCAGAAGTAAAGCTGTGGCTCAAGTGGTAGAGCACTAGCCTTGAATGAAAAGGGGGAGAGCTTGAGGCCTTGATTTCAAACTCCAGTACAAGAACAAATTAAAAGAAAAAAATGGAGAAACATGTACACACATGTTTTTTCAAATGTTTTATAAATCTAACAATTATGTTGATTTAATGATACCACTGGACATTTGATGAAGAATTTATTGATTTCCATTTGACAGTGTTCTTATTTTATTTAATTAATTTGTATATTTTTGTGCATGTGCTGAGGCTTGAACTCAGGGCCTTTGGTCTTCTCACTCTAAGTTGGTGCTCTACCGCTTGAGCCATAGCTTCATTTCTGATTTTTTGGTGGTTCATTGGAGATAGGAGTCTCCGCCTGGCCCCGGAGGCTCTCACCTGGCACCCTAGCTACTCAAGAGGCTGAGATCTGAGGATCACAGTTAGAAGCCAGTTCAGGTAGGAAAGTCTGTGAGACTCTTACCTCCAAAGAACTTCAGAGGAGGAAGAGGAGGAGGAGGAGGAGAAAGCTGGAAGTGGTGCAGTGGCTCAAGTAACCTTTGAACTTAAAGAGCTCAGGGACAGTGCCCAGGCCCAGAGTTCAAGCCCCACGACTTGTAAAAGAAAGAGGAGGAGGAGGAGATGCACGCACACTCGTGCACACACACATATGTACATGCACACATGCGCACTCGTGCACACACGTGCACATGTACACATATTCACTCTCGCATGTGCACACACATGGGTGGTTCAGAGGCCGCTCTCCATGGAGAGGGCCAGGTGAGCAAGAACTTCCCGCCAAGGACGGTCCAGGTGCCTTTAGTGGGAGGGCGGGCCGGTGGGCGGGGCCTGTCGGGGGCGGGGCTTTCCCCGGTGTGGGCGGGGTCGGGGGCGGAGCCTGTGAGCGCAGGATGCCGAGGCGGCGAGGGCAACCCGAGGGGGCGTGGCCTCGGTCCTGGGAGGGCGGGGCCGTGGGCGGGGCCTCGGGAGGGAGGACCGAGCCTCCCTCCGCGGATTCCCGGCCTGCGGCTCTGAACTGTGGCGGGTGGACTCGGTTCCTGCCTGGCTCGAGCACAAGGACAGCACGGGAGGACGCGATCGGCGAGGACAAGGGCGCTGAGACTCCACGGGCGGAGACCGCTCGGTCTTTGTGTTTCAGGGTTGTACGGCTCCCTCCAGGGCCGCCGCCCCCCTCCAGACCCCCCCCGCCCCCCCAGGCCCGCCCCGCCTCCTCGCTCCCATCTCCCCCGCCCCGCCCCCTCCCCGGCGCCGCGGAAATTCCACGTCCGGCCACGAGGTGGCGCCAGAGCCCGCGGCAACGGCTTCGCGCTCGCCGCTCGGCCGGGGTGGGCTCCGAGCCCCGGGCGCAGGCTGAGCCCAGCCCGAGGCCCGGAAAGAGGCCCGCTCAAGGTGGACGCGCTCGCCCGGTCAGGACCGAATGGTCCCGCACGATCCTAGTGGTCGCAAGGCCCGGGGCCCTGGGAGGAGGTGGGGCTCGGGACCCCGGGGCAGCCCGAGGTCCTGGGAGGAGGTGGGGCTCGGGATCCCGGGGCAGCCCGAGGTCCTGGGAGGGGGTGGGGGCTCGGGATCCCGGGGCAGCCCGAGGTCCTGGGAGGGGGTGGGGGCTCGGGATCCCGGGGCAGCCCGAGGTCCTGGGAGGAGGTGGGGGCTCGGGATCCCGGGGCAGCCCGAGGTCCTGGGAGGAGGTGGGGGCTCGGGATCCCGGGGCAGCCCGGGGTCCTGGGAGGGGGTGGGGGCTCGGGATCCCGGGGCAGCCCGGGGTCCTGGGAGGGGGTGGGGGCTCGGGATCCCGGGGCAGCCCGGGGTCCTGGGAGGGGGTGGGGGCTCGGGATCCCGGGGCAGCCCGAGGTCCTGGGAGGGGGTGGGGGCTCGGGATCCCGGGGCAGCCCGAGGTCCTGGGAGGGGGTGGGGGCTCGGGATCCCGGGGCAGCCCGGGGTCCTGGGAGGGGGTGGGGGCTCGGGATCCCGGGGCAGCCCGGGGTCCTGGGAGGGGGTGGGGGCTCGGGATCCCGGGGCAGCCCGGGGTCCTGGGAGGGGGTGGGGGCTCGGGATCCCGGGGCCCGGGGAGGAGGTGGGGGCTCGGAGCCGGTGGGTGGACATCCACGTGCGCCTGATCCGCAGCGGCTTCTCCCGCGCTTGGGACACGCGTGAAGCAGACGTCCGGGGATCAACCTCGCAACTGCTGGTCACGGAGCGCCGCGGCCCCCAGCACCGCCGGGGTGGACCGGGGTCTGGAGCCGCCGGGACGGTGAAGCGCTCGGGGCCGTGGGGGCGGGGCCAGGGCCGCGACGGTTCCTCATTGGACGGGAGGGTTACTAGGGATCTCTGATTGGCTGGGGCGTATGAGGGCGTGGCTTAGAGTGGGCGGTTCCAGAGAGAGAACGCGGAGACCAGGGAGAGCCGGGCAGGTGTGGTGGAGACCCGGGGACGCCGGGGACCCCGGGACTCCGGGGACCCCGGGGCCGGAGCCCGAGCTTCAGAGTTTATCTGGCACCGTAAGCCCACATTCAGCCAGGAGCCGGTGGCTCCTTGAATTCAAGTCCCAGAATGGACACACCAACACACACCACATTGTTACACCAGCAAAGACAAGTCCGAGGGGTTCTGGAAGCCACGCACGCGACATTGTTGTTGCTCTTATTATTATTTAGTTTAGGACAAGAGGGGAGAGACCCAGCCACAAAGAATGACAAGGAGAAATTGCCCCCCCCCCCCTTGTTACTTATCCTTCCTTCAACCAACCAACCAATAAAGCCAGGGGTGGAGGTTCATAGCTGTCAGTCCAGCTCTCAGGAGGCTGAGGCAGGAAGACCCCAAGTTTGAGGCCTGGGCTACAACAAGAACAAAGAGACACCCCCTAAGTGGGTTCTGTGTAGGCAGAAAGAGGAAGGATTTAGTTGTCTGAGCCTGTAGAAGAACAGACCCCCCCCACACACACACACCAACTTTCATTGAAGTCTGAGGGACGAATGACTTCACCCTGTCAGCTCAGGATGCTGCAGCTGTGGTCCACAAGAGGGCAGCAGAGGTGCAGGAAGCGCTGAGAGTGCTTATTAAAAACTAAAATAATAACTAGGCTTAGAATGTGGTTCAGTGGTTCAATGCTTGTCTAGCATTCATGAATCCCTGGGTTCAATTCCTCAGCACCACAAACAGAAAAAGCCAGAAGTGGTGCTGTAGTGCAAGGGGTCGAGTGCTAGCCTTAAGCAAAAGGAGCTCAGGGACAGTGCCCAGGCCCTGGGTTCAAGCCCCAGAACTGGCAGAAACGAAAACAAAGCAATAACAACCAAAAAACCAACTCATCCTAGATACTTAGGGGGCTGAGATTGGAGGATTGTGGTTTGAAGCCAGCCTGGGCAGAAAAGTCAGAAATACTCCTATCTCCAATTAATGAGAAAAAGAAACAAAAAAACAGAAGTGGGTCTGTGGCCCAGATACCAGGTCCTGAGTTCAAGCTCCAGAGCTGGGGGGTGAGCTAGGGAGTGGAATCTGTTCAGAGCAACTTTTGGGAGGGGGTTCAGACCTGAACCCCCCTTCCTGGCTTTCTTTGTGCCTGCACTGGTGCTTGAACTTAAGGCCTGGGTGATTTCCCTTCATTTTTTGCTCGAGGCTGGCGCTCTACCACTTGAGCCACAGCTCCACTTTCAGCTTTTTGCTGATTCATTGAAACTAAAAGTCTCACAGACCTCCCTGCCCCAGGATAGCTTTGAACTGTGGATCCTCAGATCTCAGCCCCCTGAGGAGCTGGGATGATAGGCGTGAGCCACTGGCACCTAAATTCCTGGTCTGATGTTTTTGTCTCCTTTGACAACACCAGACACCTGCTGCTCACCCAGGACACAAAGGGGACTTGCTGGGTGGCCTTGACCCAGGAGAAGGATCCTGGAATGCAGCAAGAGGGTGAGAGGTTGGGGGGCACTGCAGGGTGGCCTGAGTATGAACTGGGGATCGAGAGCAGCCTTCCACAGGGCCATACTTCTCAATTTTGGCACCCCAAAACGCCCATGGGGGTCCTATCCCCCACCTTACCCCTCCAGGGGCCCCTCTGAAGCAGGCCCAGCCCACAGCCTTTCCACACAGTCCTGCCTTGGCAGGGAGGGCTGCAGGAAGGTGGCACACTGCCCAGACCATTTGGGAGAGGAAGGGGTAGGGCTCCAGTGGGCCCCACTTTCTTCATAAGCCTAGCCAAGGCCGCCCACACCTGCCTGGCTCTCTGGATGCCCCTCAGACCAAATCCCACACAAGTGTGGGTTCCTGCTTTAGGCCTTACAAGAATCCCCGGAAGAGCACTAGATGAGAGCAGGTTACAAAAATGGCGGCAGGGGAGAGGGGGGAAACTGGGAATATGGCTTAGTGGTTGATTCCTCACACACATAGATAAAACCAGAAATGGCACTGTGACTCAAGGGGTAGAGTGCTAGCCTTGAGCAAAAGAAGTTCTGGGATATTGCCCAGGCCCTGGGTTCAAGTCCCAGGACTGGCAAAAGAAAAAAAAAAGATTCACACTTGTCATCTTAGCTACTCAAGAGGCTGAGACCTGAGGATCATGGTTCAAAGCCAGCCCCAAACAGGGAAGTCTGTAAGACTCTTATCTCCAATGAACCACCCCAAAAGCAAACATAGATCTGTGGCTCAAGTGGTAGGGCACCAAAAAAAGAAAAAAGTTCATGGACAGCATCCAGGCCCTGAGTTCAAGCACTCTGGTCAACCAAAAATAAAAACAACAAAGAAAAACCAGAAGCCAGAGCCAGCCCTGGTGGCTGAAGTTAGAGACAGGGGTAGTCATATATATATATTTATATATCTTCCAAGATACGAGTGTGTTCTCTTGTCTTCCCTAGCCCAGAAGCTGAAAAAAGATCGTTCCCATGGTTCTCCAGGCTTGGTGCGGGGGGTGAATTTGAGGCTTCACCCATTCCTGTGGTGTAAACACGTCTGCCGTGTCGGATGGGCACTCATGTCATTGGCTTTCATGGTGGCTTCTCCCCACCACCATTCACAAGTAACCTGCCAGAGGAATGCAAATGAGAAGACGCAGTGTTTCCAGGGTGTATTTAAACAAACAGTTTTAATTACAAGTGGATGTAATTTAGTTATTAACAATGGCTGCTGCGATTAACTACCAGCCGGCAACATGGAAAACTGGAGCGGGCCCCAGTGGCTCACATCTGTCATCCAGCAACTCAAGAGGCTGAGATCTGAAGATCACAACTCAAAGCCAGCCCTCTGGAGCAGGAAAGGAAAAAACTACAGACTTCTCTCTTCACTGGGTTAGCAAAAAGCTGGCAGTGGGATTGTGATTTAAGTGGTAGAGCACCAGCCTTGAGCAAAAAGGAAAAAAAAAAAAAAGCTAAGCTGCTTCGCTGCTTCTCCTAATTACCAATGTGATCCCAATTACACATGTAAGGAAATCAGTTCAAAAGCCAGCCTGCCACCTGCAGCCCCTGGGCCAGCCGGGAGGGACAGGGTACACCTCCCTCTTCTGTTCCCTTTGGAAGTCGTGGGTTCAAGATCGGCTTGGGCTGAAAAGGAAACAACTGAACCACCCCCACCCCACCCCCTAGAACTTGGCTTGAGGCCCGTGGAGCCAGTGAGAATCTTGTCCACGCATGCAGCACGTGGTCCCACAGCACTGGGGTGCCTCAGGGTGGGGTCTCCAAGGAAAATGACTGCACAAAGCTTGATAATAAGCCCCTCACCCGACCGTCTCTACAGGAGGGAGAACCATCCTGGCAAGATGTTCACTTAGCATCAACACAGCTATTGTCAGGGCAAGCCATCATCCTACAAGGTGTTACTTAAGCCACATCCTGTGGACGTGGCTTAGTGGTAGAGTGCTTGCCTACTATGCACAAAGCCCAGTAATCCTAGCTACTGAGGGAGCTGAGATGTGAGGATCATGGTTCAAAGCCAGCCCAGACACTAAAATCTGTGAGACTCTTATTTCCAATTAATCACCAGGAAACTGGAAGTGGCGCTGTGGCTCAAGAGGTAGGAGCTGAAGAGCTCAGGGACAAGAGCTCAAGTCCCACGACTGACAATAAAAGAAAAAGAAACCATTGTCTAAAGCCACTGGGCCAGTGCTGGGGTGGGGGGGGGGCAGGAGAGCAGTCAGGGGGCACCCTGACTCTCACCTCTCAGTTTTGGGGAGAACCAAGGCTTCAGGGTTTTGGTTCCCAGCAGAAACCATGAAAGGTTTTGCTCCCCCCTTCTGCAGTGTGGCCAGCAGGGGGCACTGCTGCCCAGAAACAGAGGACAGTACCCCCAGACTCCATGGACCCAGCCCCTGGCCAAGGAAGAGCTCGCAGACGCCTGCCCTGAGCTCTCCAGGAGATGGCTTCGGGTGACTGATTGCTTGATTGATTTCATGTCTTGGGACTTGAACTCAGAGCCTGGGCACTGTGCTCCACCACTTGAGCCACAGCACCATTCCTTGCTTTTTCTGAGTAGTTAATTGGAGATGAGAGTCTCATTCTTTCCTGGCCAGGCTGGAACCACGATCTTCAGAAAAGGCTGGGATTCCCCTGCCACCGCCCCCCCCCCAATTGCCACCCCTCCAGGCGGCCTGTGGTAAGTCACCATCAGGAACAACAGTCCCAGCCGAGGGCCTGTGGCTCACGCCTGTCATCTCCACTAAGCAGGAGGCTGAGATCTGAGGATCGGGGTTCAAAGCCAGCCTGGGCAGGAAAATCCACAAGACTCTTATCACTAATGAACCACCAGAACAAAGCCAGAAATGGAGCTGCAGGATGGCTGTCAGGTCATGAGTTCAGGGCCCAGCGCTGTAGCCCCGGGGAGCAGATGGAGGGCCAGGGGTGGGGAAGTCACAGCAGAATCCTTGGGGACAGAAGGGACAAGGAAGTAGAAGTGGGACCAAGTGGCAGGGGCAAGGCCACATGCTGACAGCCCTCAGGTGGCTGCGATGACTCAAGGGCCCAAGGAAGGGACATTTCCTCCCTTAGCGGATAGAAACCAGACTCACACCGGGAGGGAGGGGAGGGGAGGCGGGTCAGGTGATTCACATGGCCTCACCCCTCCAGCCAGCTCACCCAGACTGCCTCTTCTCCCCCGCCCAGCCCTTCACCACCTGCTGAACACAGGTCCCAGACCACCAGAAACCCCTGCCCCTTCAGCACGGGTGCCATATTAGACAGTTCACTGGCACTGCAGACCAGCAGCTCTGTCAGCAGCCCTGGTGGCCACCTTACTTACCACAGGGCCCTTGCACCTGCTCTTCACCCCCGAGCTGGGATTTCCCTGCGACTCACCAACTTTGCCCAGTTGGCCTTCACTGACACATCGTTTTTCCCCCTCCCAACTCTGCTCTGTACACCCTCGTGGGGGTTCAGGGGTTGTGGTGAATGGTGAACCCCTCTGCCCTGTGCCTCCACAAATGAAACCCCAAGTTCCTAGAGGAAAAGGTAGCAAAAGGAGACCCACATTTCCCCCTGTCTCCAGGGTGGGGACCACAGGGGGCCAGGCACATGAGCCATGCCCCAGAGCGAGCCTGTAGTTCCCTTCTCCTCCCGCCCAATCCAGGCCTGCCCCATACCCACTTTCCCCTTGGACCCTTGCTTCCTGCAGCCCTCAGAGCCTGCTAATTAATGGCCAGGCTTTGGCCCAGGTGACCAGACAGACCACGGCCCAAGATCATGACGAAACCAAAAGGTGATACTCAGTGACATCAGTCACTCTGACATGGTGACTCGGAGCCCTGTCAACTTCCTAGAGAAACCAGACGCCCAGAGAGGGCCACTGCCCAGCCGAAGGTCACACAGCCCGAGCTGGGCCACCAAGCTGGGCCACCGACCCCCACTCACAATCGCATAGGGCTCTCCCCGGTTTTGCTATAATAAACGGGGCTATTTTTAGGGAGCCCATTAGCAAGTCAAATATGACTTCTGCTAATAATAACCGCACCTTGATGCTTTTCAGCGAGCGGCGACATCACCTCATTTGCTCCTGAAGCCTGGCGGTGGGCGGGGCAGCCAGGCAGGGGGGAATCTCGGTGTGTGTAGGGGGGAATCCACCAGACAGGGAGCCATTTACTCTCCCTTCTCCTAAGTCCTGAGACCTCACACAGCCTCCAGGCCTGGGACTCCTGCTGCCCCACCCTCACCCCCATCCCTTCACGGGACAGGGAAGACCAGACAGGCGGACAGATGGACAGAGCAGCCTTCAGGATATCTGCTGCTCTGGGCCAGTGGCTCACGCCTGTCATCTCAGCTTCTCAGGAGGCTGAGATCTGAGGATGGAGGTTCAAAGCTGGCCCGGGGCAGGGAAACCCGTGAAACTCTTATGTCCAATAATGAACAAAAAGCGGGAAGTGGAGCCAAGGCTTACGAGCCAGCCTTGAGTGGAAATGTGAAGGGACAATGCTCAGATCCCGAGTGCAGGCCCCAGGCCGGACACACACACACACACACACACACACACACACACCCCTTGGGAAGCTCTCCCTCCATCTTGCTTGGACATCTAGGGACACCAGCTAAGGCCAACCGGACACGGGCATGAGATCAGATCCTCAACTGTCTCCTGACTATTTCCCAGAGGAACGGCTCACTTCCTCCCGCCACTTCCCAGGGGACCGGCAGGGCATAGGACGTGACAGAGGCCCTTGTTTCCAGTGAGGGCTGAGGAGGAGCCAGGGCTGGCACTGGGGCCCCTTGCCTCTTGCTGAGTGGCACCCCAAGGAACGTAGGGGTAAAATCAAGAGGAACCTAGAGTTGGTGTTGGTGGCTCAGGCCTGCCATCCCAGCCACTCAGGAGGCTGAGATTTGAGGATCGTGGTTCAAAGCCAGCCCAGGTAGGAAAGGCCATTGGACTCTTATCTCCAGTGAATCACCAGAAAACCAGAAATGGAGCTGTCACCTAAGTGGTACAGTGCTAACCTTGAGCACAAAAGCTCAGGGCCAGTGCCTAGGTCCTCAGTTCAAGACCCAGGACTGGTACAAAAGAAAAAATAAAAAGCAAGCCAGGAAGGACTGGAACCAGAGTGGTGGCTGGCACTGCATGCCAGCCTATCTGTCCCCTGTGTGTGTTCCTAACCAGATTCTGGGGGCTCAGGGGCCCCCTGCATTACCACCCTGGAACTCTCAGGGGTCTCCCACCGCTGGCATCAGGGGTCGACTCTCTGCCTGGCTCCTCTGCCCAGTGCCCACGGGGTGAGCAGCAGGAGGCACCCACAGGGACGGTCGCCAAGGCAGGGGTGAGAAGCCTGAGAGTCCCCCATGGGTGCAGGGCAGCAGGCACAGAGCCCGACGCCCGCCTATCAAATGCCATCAGGAAGAGCAGCCAGGCAGGGAAGGATGGGAGCCCTGGGGCAGGAGCTGCCTGGCAGCTGAGCGGGCAGGAAATGCAGCCTCAGAGTGAGGTGCTGCCCCACTTTCAGGCTCGTGTGGCTGGGGGGGGGAGAGCGCCCACATACTCAAGTGGGGCTCCAGAGCTGGGCACTGAGCAGGTCGACACAGCCCGGTCCAGAACCCTTAGGACAAGGATGAGCTCAGCAGGAAAGCAGGGCCCCTTCTGGAGCCTCAAGGAACCCCCAAAAACCAGATGCCCAAAGCCAAGCCCCAGGCTCACGCCTGTCATCCTGACTACTCTGGAGGCTGAGATCTGAGGATCGAGGTTCAAAGCCAGCCCAGGCACAAAAGAACCTGAGACTCTTATCTCCAATTAACCTCTAGGAAACGGGAAGTGGGGCTTGGCTCAAGTGGTAGACCATCAGCCTTGAACACGTACCTCAGGGCCCAGGGCCCAGGCCCTGAGTTCAAACCCCAGGATGAGCAATGAAGAGAAAAGAAAGAAACCTCAAAAGGAATCTCCCCGACTTGGGAATTTAGCACTTAGAATTTCCTCTTTCCAAAAGTTTCTTCTTACAAAATGTCACCCTTCTGACATTTGGGTTTATTTGTCACCAAGGCCCTCTGCGCCCCATCTGTCGGCTTCCCTTCTGTTACGTACAGGCTGTAGTCACCTCTGGTTCCAGGTATTGCTGTCTGTGGCTCAGTGACTAGTACTCGGGAGTGAGGAGGGGGTGCTGGAGCTAAGTCCTCACTGTATGGGGGTGCAGGAGGGGGAAGAGTACCACCAGGCCCTGGGCTTATCTCATCTGTAATGACTGCCAGGGGAGTTTCCTTCCGCATTTCCTGAGTGACCTTCAGATGTGACAAGAAGCCAGCTGGGGCCCCACAGGGAGGGCCTGAGACTAGAACTGGTCCTCATCTGGCTCTGATCCTCCCTCCCCAGCACATAGGCTGCCCCAGGCCGTTGGTCCATGAGCCCCTGGCCACCCTCAACCCAAGAAGGCAGTCCATAGACTACGTGGAATATGAGCTTGGGGCCTCGTGGACAGCGCCAGTCCAAGGCTTGAACTCAAGGCCTGGGCGCTATCCCCTTAGCTTTTTCAACTCAAGGATGGTGTTCTATCCCTTGAGCCACACCTCCACGTCCCGCTTTTTGGATGCCCTGAATTGGAGAGAGTCTCACAGACTTCTCTGGCCCAGCTGGTTTCAAACCTGGATCCTCAGGTCTCAGCCTCCTGAGTAGCCAGGACGGCAGGTGTGAGCGGCCAGCTGCGCCTGGACTGAGAGCGTTGTCTACGGAACTTCCTTCCTCATTCGCCCTTTTTCCAAATGGCTTCCTGGAATCCCTTCTATTTTCAGCCTGAGGAGCCAGGATGGCAGAGGGATGGGAACTGGGGTTTGGCCACTGCAGGGCACTGAGGTTTTTGTCCCAGGGAAAGAAGCTCAGGCTGAGGATGAGAAAGCCCAGGGCCTGAGGGGGGCGGGGGACTGGCCCAGCCTCTGGTGACCAGGACAGCGGGCAGTGCAGCCAGGCCTCTGCCTCTGCTCCAGGCTGGCGCCTTCCGGTCTCACCCTGTCCCCATCCCCCCCACAGGCACCCTCCACCCCAGCTGAGGCCACCTGAGTGGCCTGGGGGACAAATGGCGCTGCCTCTGAGGACAGCTACGGTCCTTTCCCTAACATCGCCAGGGGAGCTTCCCCTGGGCAAAGAGGAAACCAGGGTGCAGTTAGGAAATCAACCCCACACCTGGCTGCGCAGGGCCAGGAGACAGAAGGACAGACAGCCAGCCAGCCAGCCAGACCAAGACAGACACACAGAGAGGTAGTCAGGCAGATAGACAGGCAGGACAAGACAGATAAACAGGACAAGACAAGCAGGACAAGCCAGACAAGCAGGCCAGGCATATAGACAGACAGGAAGGCAGACAGACAGACCCTGAAGGGAGCGAGGAAAGCAGTGGATCTCTGGCTGGCTCAAGAGTGTTGTCACTTAGCTTTCTCTCTCTCTCTCTCTCTCTCTCTCTCTCTCTCTCTCTCTCTCTCTCTCTCTCTCTCTCTCTCTCTCTCTCTCTCTCTCTCAAGGCTGATGCTCTACCACTTGAGCAACAGCTCCACTTCCAGCTTTTTTGATGGTTACCTGGAGATGGGACTTTCTCACAGAGTTTCCTGCCCAGGCTGGCTTGGAACCAGGATCCTCAGATCCCCAGGCTTGGTGGAGGCCGGGGGGAGGTGGAGGCTGAGATACCCAGGAGGCATCACTGCAGGGCTGGAGGTGTGCTCGGTGGGTGATAGACTATCTGGCCTGCTCGTGGCTCCCAAGCTGTCATCAGCTTTCCCCGTGCCTTGTACTTGCTATTTATTCCATTTCATTTTTATTATTTCTGTTAGTAGCAAGGTAAAACCAGAAGCGGCTCAGCATGGTAGAGCGATAGCTTTGACTCCCCCACAAAAAAAAGCAGTGATCAAGGACCTGAGTTCAAGCCCCCGTACCAGCACCACACACACACACACACACACACACACACACACACACACACACACACACGGGAATCTGCTGGACTCCCCTCCTGAGTTTGTCGGCCCCACTCATCCTGGCCCTCGCCTGCTTTCCCTGCACTCTGATGACTTGCTCTTGCTTTGTGTTTGACTTCACAAAAATCCCAGCGTCATCCCCTCCATTCATACCTCGACAGCATCCCCAGCCTTCTTCGCAGCAGCGTGACTCTCACGGGGTCATCCCTTAGTTCCTGTCAGTACCAGGGGTTACCAGACTCCATCGCCACACCCCTGTGCCACCCGGGGCAGCATGCTGGGGACCCACTCCCAGAAGTGGGGTTGTGGGGCCCAAAAGAAACCTGCAATAGGGATGGGATGCTCTTCTTATCTCCACGGAACCACCAGAAAACCGGAAATGGCGCTGTGGCTCCAGGGGTAGAGTGCTAGCTTTGAGCTGAAGAGCTCAGGGACAGCACCCAGGCCCAGAGTTCAAGCACCACAGTCGACTAAAAAAGAAAATACTTTCCTGCCCAGGCCAGGCTTTAACCCATAATCTTCACATCTCAGCCTCCAGAGCAGCTGGCATGGCAGGTGTGACCGCCAGCATCTGGCTAGAACTGGGGTTTGAACCTGGATTCTCAAGATTACGAGGCAGGCATGCTGAGCCATGGTTTTGTTGTTTGTTTTTGTTCTTGCTTTGCCAGTCTCGGGCCTTGAACTCATGGCCTGTGCAGTCCTTGGGCTTTCTCAAGGCTAGAGCTCTATCACTTAAGCCACAGCACCACTTCTGGCTTTTCTGTATTGAAGAATTGAACCCGGGTCGTCATGTATACTCGGGAAGCACTCTACCACTAAGCCACCTTCCCAGCCCTGCCGCTGATGGTTTCTGAGCTAGGGCCTCTAACTCTGATCCTTCCATTCTCAGCCTCCCAAGTGGCATGGATTACAGGCCCAGCTACCTCACTGATTTCCAATGCCCACCCCCTCCGGATTCACTGTCTGAGCTCTGAGCATCTCCTCACCCTCACTTTCCGGGGCGCTTCCCCGCTAATTACAGAGCATGTGGGCAGTGAGGGTGCCAGGCTGCCCGGCGGTGGGGGTGGGGTGAGGGAGTTTCAGCCATGACGGTCCCCTGGGAGTGCCGAAATCCCCCCACACCATGGGACAGCGGCACCAGGGCAGCCCCTAGGAAAAGCCAGGCCTCAGAGGCCCCCCCAGAGCCCCGTGGGGGCCCCCCAGGCGCCACAATGGGGAAATGGGCCTTCCCAGTGTGTGTGTGGGGGGGAACAGACTCCCTTTAATGGCGTCCTCAGGGCTTTCCCTAGCACTGGGCCCTCTGGTAGCCGTGTGTGTGTGTGTGTGTGTGTGTGTGTGTGTGTGTGTGTGTGTGTGTGTGTGTGTGCGCGCGCACGCGCGCGTGCGTGTGCATCACCTCGAGTGGGCTATGCTCTAGAGATGAGGAAAATCAGAGCTATCCGTGAGCAAGAGGGCTGGGGTGTCATGAGGTCCACTACCCAGACCCCCCTCCCCCCAAATCCCAGGGACCCCTCCCCATGGGGCCACAAAGGCCCTGGACCAGCTTTGGTAACTCCAGGTGGAAGGAATAGGATTCTCTAGACCCAAGCAGGGTTCCAGCACCCAGTGAGGTGGGGGCCCCCTCTACTCCCCAGCTCCTCCACCCCCAGTGGTCAGAGGAGCAGGACCTTGAACCAGCGCGGATGTGAGTGACCACAGCGGGGAGGGCGGCCCAGCTCGGCCACACAGACTGTGAGCTCGCTGCCAGCCACGCCTCGATTTCTAATTAATTACTTAATTCATGAATGAAGTCAGTCCTGGGGTTTGAACTCCGGGCCGGGGCGCTGTCTCTGCTCTCTTTTGCTCAAGGCTAGCTAGCGCTCTGCCACTTGCAGGCCAAAGTGACACTGGCATTAAAACATAGAAAAGCCAAAAAACAAAACAAAACAAAAAATCCAACATCAGGGCAAAGCAGCACAGTGTGGGGGATAGCCAAGTGTGTTTACTCAGAAGCCAAACAAGCAGTTATGGGGGGCACTTAGGGTTTTAGTGTGGACAATGAGTCAGGGCCGGGATTTCCTGGACTTTAACCCTGCAGGACCCGGAGCTCTCCGGAATCCCAGTGCCTCAGCTTCGCATGAAGGCGTCAGGATGGCATTACTCAGGCCTGGCATCCATGATTCCCACTTCTCAAGCCTCCTTTTCCTGACTTGGAGCCTCTGGCCACCATCTGCAGGTGGGTGGTGTGGAGGCCTCAGTTTCCCCCCTGGTTGTTTTCCTACTAAATCCACTGATTACCCAGAAGCCCCCTCTCCCCCCGGGGAAAGTGTTAGGGGACAAAGAACAAAGGACAGAACACTGAAACCAGGCCATGGAGAAACCGGTCTGGGCAGGTTTCGGGGGCCTTAGACTCTCACCCCTAAACCCACACACCTTATCCACGCTTGGGAAAGTCTTCAGAACTTGGCTTTCTCCCATCTCTGGGGGGAGGAGGGGAGGGGACGGGAGGGGAGAAGGGAGGGGGAGGAACCCAGTCTCCAAGCCCTGGCCCGCCCCCCAAATCATCATAACTAAGAGGTTCCAGGCCCCATGGTTCCTCCAGCCTGTGGCTGGAAAGTGGGGCGTGGAGCTGCTTTCTGGGGTGACACTGAGAAAACATTCTTATCTCTAGGCCCTGGCATATGCCTTGGGCAGCTGGCACTGTGTGCCTGGGGCTTGAGCTCGGGCCTGGGTGCTATCCCTGAGTGTCTTCTGGTGCTCTACCACTTGAGTCACAGCTCCACCTCCAACTTCTTGCTGGTTATTGGACTCAAGTCTTAGGGACCTTTCATGGCCCCGGGGCTGGCTTCTGAAGGGACCCCTTTCTTGACTTCCCCCCAAAATCCATCCCCTAGAGGATTTCTCATCTTCATGACAAAGGAGGACTTGACCCAAGGCAGGGGCTGTAAAATCCCTGATAACAGCTCAGATCACAAGAGCAGTTAAACCAGGTGGGGTCACCAGAATTCCTCCCCCATCCCCTTGGCCTGCCAGGAAACTCCCTCCCTTTCCTTTGCCGTCAGAGCAGTGTGCCAGAAGCCCACCGAGATGAGAGATCCGTTCAGACAGCAAAGGTGTCAGTGGTTGCCCCCGCCATCACTCAAGAATGTTGAGATTCCATTGGCCACCTGCGTATGGCCAAGCCCAACCACATGGCTGGGGTCTATAAAAGTAGCCTGTGACAGTAGCAGGGCTCCCGCTCTCACTCACCTCTTAGAGCCGGCCCTGGCGGGTCAGCATGATTCTCCATGCTGCCCTCGGAGTAAAACTGTTTAACTTCCGCTTTTGTGTCAGACTCGTTCCTTTGATCACGGACCCTAATACCTGGGGACCTAGACCCCAACAGCTTCATTCTCCCATCCTCAGAGCTCAGCCTCCTGACTAGCTGGGATTCATTACAGGCAACAACTTCACCACTTTTCCATCCGTTTCTTTGATTCTGTGTAATCTGTCTGATCATAGACGGAACCCAGGCCCCAAGTTCAAGTCCCAGGAAACCAAAGGGGGAAAAAACAAAACAAGGCCATGTATCTGAAATGTCCAGAGGAAACAACACCATACAGACCAAAAAACCAAAGTAAATGACCAAGGGAGAGGTCATGGGTGGGGAGGGGGGTGGACAGGGGAAAGGGAGGGCTTCCTCTTGAGTAAAGGAATGTTCTAGAATTAGATCAGGGTGAGGGTGGGGGTTAGCTGGCCCTGGGTATTGTGAACAGGAGAAAACCCACGGGATTAAACATGTTAGAACGGTGAGTTTTGTTATGTAAATTCTTTGCTTCCTTTTTTCTTTCTCAGAGTTTGGAGGCAGGCAGAGCCCTGTCTGCTTATCCTGGTTCTATTTTTCTCTTTGTGGTGTCTATCTGAGAACTGTCATGGTTTTCCAAGGGAGGTTCTCTCCCCCCCCCCCCAGCCCTCCCCCTCCCCCCTCGGCCCTCCCCCCTGTCCTACACTCAGCCCGTGGGAAGGAAAGCCCTAGAGGACAGATGGATCTGGATGGCGGCTCTACCCTCCCAGAGGTCCACTGATAGCTTCCATTCTGGCCCTATGTTGGTCAGCCAGCAGTTGGGAAGTTCTTCCTTTGGTCTGACCAAAGTATGCCACATGGAGACAGCAGTGGGCCGAGGTTTCCACTGAGTCAGTCTGAATCAGCCTCAAGCTCCCATGAGGGTCTTCACTCCCCCATGCTCACCTCCCCATAGTGGGCAGGATGTGGGTACCCGCTGCCCCCCCCCACAGAACAGCTGCCCCCTAAAAGGAACACTGCTTTCTGTTTTCTTTCCTTTCTTCTCTCTCTTTCCTTTCTGTCTGTCGCTTTCAGCAGCAATGAGGATGGAAGTCAGGGCTTCATTCTTGCTAGGTGAAGCACTCTGCTACTTCAGCCACATCCCCAGTCCACTCCCTGACCCCCAACCCCTGGGTCTTGAACTCGGGGCCTGCACTTTTTCATCCAAGGCTGGCACTCCACCGCTTGAGTCACAGCTTCACCCCTGGCTTTTTGGTGGCTCGCTGGCAATCAGAGTCTCACGGACTTTCCTGCCCAAGCTGGCTTCGAACTGTGATCCTCAGATCCCCGCCCTCCTTGGGTTAGCCGGGAGTACAGGCTGAGCCATGGCACCACCCAGGCTCTGATCTGGCCTCTGCAGGAATCTTTCAAGCCTGGGATTACAGGAAAACAGGGAATTCTGGGAAAGGGGAGAAAGGGCCTGGGAAACCCCCTCCCCACCCAGCACCTAGGGTGAGGGAGGGACTTCCGGTCCCAGGGGGACAGAAACTGAGGGCTTGTCACCGTCACCTCCACTCCCCACTCCCCAAGGGGCCTGCTCTTGTGGGCATGTTATTAGTCAGACTTCCTCCCTGGAGCTGTCTCAGTCTGGAGGGCTCTTTTTAGGGGGGGGTCCAGTCACCCCTGTCCCTAGCTGCCAGGTGGGTCACAGAATGTGTCAGTAGAACCCCTTCCCCAGGGCAAGGCCACCCCCACTCCCCTCCCTTCCTCCAGCCCCATCCTTCTCACTGAGACTGAAGCCCCACTAATGTAGGGGGGTCTTGGTGTTAATATTAAAAACTTGAAAGAGAAAACCAGGAGGAACTCAGGCAGAGCAAATGAGACAAGCCTGTTGCAAGGGGGAAGGAACCACCACGTCCGTCTCCTCCAGGCCAGGTGCCAAGACTCCGGGCTCTTCTCCTTGTCTTAGAACCTCTGCCTGTGTTTGTGCAGGCTGCAGGTGGAGTTCAGGAAGGGGTGCATCAAGCTTCCTCCTTCCCAGTGCCAATCCAGCCTGGGAGACGGGCTGGGTCCTGAAGCTGAGAAACAGAGCTGAGATTCTAAGTCACCCAAGGCCCACCAGGGTTCCAGGGGGCTCTGGACTCTTCTTGGGGTGGATGGGGGGACTCAGAGAGGGAGGTACCCCTCAAACCAACAACAAATCGCAAGCCTGAGAAACAAAGCTCTGCTGAGAAATGGAGGGTGATGAGAAAAACCTCAATAGGGAAACGGGAGGGAGGACAGAGGCCACACTGGGGCCTCTTTGCCTCCAAGCACAAGAAGGGGCTCTTGCTAAAAGCGTTCCCAGGAACAACTAGTCTGCCACCTCCTGCTCCAGGCATGGCGGACCCTGCTCAGTTCGGGGTATGGACACTGTCATGGGCCTGCAGCATTGCCAAGGTCAACCCTGCCACCAGGAAAGGTGGCCCGGACAGACCTGGACCGTGACACGCCCCAAGCAGCGATCCCCTGACCTCCCAGTTGGGGGCATCAGAGTGGGGGGGGGTCTGCCACTGAGGTGCCACTTATGCCCCCTGGGCTTCCGTGGGGGAACCCTGCCTGCCCCCGACACTGCTGAGCAGGCAGGGACCTCAAAAGTTGAAAGCAGCCAAACAGGGTGGCTCACTTCTGTCATCCTGGCTACTCAGGAGGCTGAGATCTGAGGCTCAAGGTTTGAGGTCTGTGAGACTCTTTCATCTCTAATGAATCACCCAAAACCCAGAAGTGGAGCCGTGCTCAAGTAGTAGCATGCCAGCCTTGAGCAAGAAAAACTAAGAAAGAGCATCCAGGCCTTGAGTTCAAGCCTCAGTATCCTCATAATTATTATTTTTTTTAAACCAGTCCTAGGGCTTGAACTCAGGGCCTGGTCACTGTCCCTGAGCTCTTTTATTCCAAAGCTAGTGCTCTACTACTTGAGCCACAGCACCACTTCCGGTCTCTTCTGAGTAGTTCCTTGGAGAGAAAGGTCTCTCGGACTTTCCCGACCATGCTGGCCTCAAATCAGGGTCCTCAGATCTCAACCTCCTAAGCAGTGAGGGTGACAGATGTGAGTCACCGGTGCCTGGCACATTGAAACATGAAAGCAGGCAGTTCTTCCTTGACTCTTGAGGTGGGGTGCAGACAGCCAGCTCCCCCGGCACTGGACAGATCCAGTGTACATATAGCTGGCCTGGGCCAGGCCCGCCCTGCTCCTTCCCTAATGGGTCACACTCTCTTACCACGCGTGGAGGGCTTGTCCTGCTGGGCGGCTTCACACTGCAGGTTTCCACTGCTGGGCACAAGTCCTTGCACGCATTTACATCTGCAAAACCTAAACAAGCAAGCCCAGTCGCTCAGGAAGCTGAAATCTGAGGACTGAGGTTCAAAACCAGCCAGGGGAAGGGAAGGCCATACAGCGTTTTGTTTGTATTTTAATTGTTGTCGTATTCTTGTTTTGTTTTGTGTTTGTCGGTTATGGGGCTTGCGTTCTGGGCCTGGATGTTGTTCCTGAGCTCTTCAGCTCAAGGCTGCCGCCCTACCCCTGAAGCCACAGCCCCGCTTCCCATTTTCTAGTTATTACAAGAGTCTCATGGACTTTAATGCCCAGGCTGGCTTTGAACCAGGATCCTCAGATCTCAGCCACCTGAGTAGCTAGGATGACAGGCGTGAGCTTGTAAATCTCCAGGGAACTACTAAAAAGCTGGAAGTAGAAATAACAGCTCAAGTGGTAGAGGGCAGGCTTGGAATGGAAAAGCTCTAAGACAGGCCCCCCAGCCAAGTTCAAACCCCAATAATGGCACAAAGGAAAAAAAAAGATGAGGAACTAAGTGGGGGCCCGGGTGGCCGAGGAAATGGGCTGGTGGCCGGGTCAGGTTGTGCAAACCTCTGGGGGGTGGGGGGGCGCTGGTGACAGGAGGAGGCTGGCACTAATTTTAGGCTCCTGTTCATTTTGCGAGACAAAGATGCTGCAGGCTACAAGCCCTCATTCTCCCACCAGCGTGCACATCCCAGTTCCTGGTTTGGGGCGTCCTCTGGGGCCCCCAAAGACAGCAGACTAGAACTGGGAGACAGGACTGGTGGCATCTTTAGCAACCCTCCTTCCCCCAGATATGCAAACATGGGTGAGAGGTGATTTCCATATCATTTGCACACTGCCCTGCTTCTCTGAGAGAAGGAACTGAGAGTCCCCTTGCAGAGAACTCTGAGAGCAGAGCATTTACTGTCCTGACAATCAAGGGATGAGACCCCCTAGTCAGAAAGCATGTGGGTCAGGTATAGTGGCTCACACCTGTAATCCCAGCTACTCGGGAGGCTGGAATCTGAGGATCCTGTTTCAAAGCCAGCCCGAGGAAGAAAGACCATGAGATGTTTATCGTCAGTGAAAGACCAAAGAAGGAAAAAGTGGAACTATGGCTCAAGAAGTGGGGATAGCACCAGACTTGAGTGCAAAAGCTCAGGGGCAGAGCCCAGGCCCTGAGTTCAACTTCCAGGACTGGCACAGAAATAAATAGGTAGAATAAATAGGTAGAATCCATGTTAAGTTTTCTCTGAGTGTGTGTGTGTGTGTGTGTGTGTGTGTGTGTGTGTGTGTGTGTGTGTGTCTGCACCTTTTCTGGGGCTTGAACTCAGTGCCCAAGCACTGTCCCTGAGCACTTCCATTCAAGGCTAGAACTCTTACCATTTGGGCCACAGCTCTACATTGAGGTTTCTGCTGGTTCACTGGAGATGAGAGTCTCACAGACTTTCCTGCCCAGGCTGGCTTTGAGCCTTGGTTCTCACATCTCAGCCTCCTGAGGAGCTGGGGTGATGGGGCTGAGCCAGTGGTACCCGGATTCCACAATCTAAGATGTCATTTGTCTTTTGTTCTTGGCCTTGGAGAAGGACGCTCTAGAGGAAATAGCTCCCAGGGCCCCAGGAGAGCCTTCGGTGATGGATTAGTGCTGTCTTGAGTAGACAGGTGTGTGTGTGGGGGGGGTCTATGTGTTTGCCCCCAGCAGATGCTCACCCCTACCCTTGCCCAACTCCCAGTAACCACCTGTATCTGTCTGTGTTGGGGGCCCCCCCTCTTCGTTTGGACATGACACCAGGAAGGTAGCAGGGCAGCTATCTCTGGGGTGTGGCCTTTCCCCTCCCTTCTCTGCCCTCCCTTCCCAGTGGAAGCTGGCTGTGGTCACCATGACCCCGAGACTGTGAACTTTGTTTTTGTTTTTGTCCCAAGGCCTCTTTCTTCCAGAGCTAAACAATAACATGAAAGTACTTCCTGAGCCAGATTTAGCCCAGCCACCCCCCCCCCTACACCCAGCCCGCGCCCACAGACCTCCTGTCTGAACCCCAGTGGCCTTCCCATTCTCGTCCAGACAATCAGAGGCTAAAATTAGGCCGTAAAAGGAGTTAATATCCAGGCACTGGTGCTCCTGCCTGGAATCCTAGCTACTCGGGAAGCTGAGATCCGAGATCAAAGTTCAATGCCAGCCCAGGGAGACAAATCCAAGAGACTTATTCCCCAGTTAGCCAGCAAAAAGTCAGAAGTACAGTGTGGCTCAAGGGGATTGAGCTAAGGGAGAAAAAGGGCTGAGTGTTCTTTTTTTCCCTTCTAGCAGAGAGAATGGGAAGAATTACCTGAGTGTGTTGGTGGTGGGGTGTGGAGGGGCGGCACCACCACGGCTCATTTGCATGGGATTTACATGGGATTTGCATGGGATTTACATGGGCTCATTTCACGCCTGAGAGCACACACGGCTTTCAGCACCTCCACAGAGTGAATGCGCCACACAAATCCCATCCATGCCCCCTGAATACAGCACCCCAAAAAGCAAAGATGGAGCCTGATGTCCAGAGAGGGCAGGGACCCCACTTTCTGATTGTATCATTTCAGTTCCTCAGAAACTGGGCTTGTGGTCAGATAAGAGAGGGGACCGTCCCAAGTCTCTCTCTCACACACACACTTTTCCAGCAGTGGCTACCACTGAGGACCACGCAGACTCTCCTCTGTGGCACCGTGGCTCGGGGTGCCCACCTCTATTAGCTCTCAGCCCCCCCCCCCAAGCCTGGCAGGCCAGCCTCCTCTCTATCGGGTCCCCTGAACGGGGACCTCTTCTAGAATGGCCAGTCCTAGCCTGGCCTGTCTAGAAAGGCAGGGTGCAGGGTGGCGAGGAGCTCCCCCAATGCAGGAGCTACTGGGGCTGGGTGGGTCAAGGTTGAGGGTTGTGCCACAGTGGCTGGCATAGAAGGCAGAGAGCAGGCACAGGTAAATAAATAGCTTGTTTATTAGTAATATGTGACATTATTATTAAAGTGCATTGAGAAGAGATGCAGGAGCGGAAGCCCCCGACACAGCTGGACAAAGGCCAGGGACCCGGGAGGGGGGGGCCCCGGCCGCCCCTGGACAGCTGGGCCCAGGA
The DNA here is from genome assembly GCF_031878675.1 of Megascapheus bottae. Taxonomy (NCBI): domain Eukaryota; kingdom Metazoa; phylum Chordata; class Mammalia; order Rodentia; family Geomyidae; genus Megascapheus; species Megascapheus bottae. The sequence continues at coordinate 2,389,875 of NC_143538.1, read as the reverse complement.
CATCCCCACAAGAGAATTATTTTTCACAGTTTAGCCTAAGTTATGGCATGTCCTGAGCTGAAGGGGATGGGGGGAGGCGAGGAGCGTGGAAGCACAGCCCCTGGGGAAAGAGGGCCAAGAGGAAGGGAGGGGGATCCCCTCCCTGCCCCCCCAACCCCCAATGCCAGGGGCAGAGTCCTGAGACCTTCCCCCCTTGAAATGACCACAGCCAACTTAGGGCTTTAATTTCCCTGTTTCCCTCCCCCCCCCACACCCCTCCTCCATTCACCCCTACCCTGGGGGGATGGGGGAGCTTGCACCTTCAGACTGGGTTCCCAGGGCAGAGCCAGCTCACAGGGGCATGCCCTTTACCCCCCAGCCTGTGACCCATCCCCACCCTGCCCTTCCCAGCCCCTCCCTCTCTCCCTCCTCCCCCATCCCTAACCCTCCCCCCACAACCTGTAGTTTTGGTATTTCATACAGATGCAGTCAGAAGAAACAGCTATACATGAAACAGGCCTAACGTAAAAATAGAGCTTTTTTTTGTTTTTTTTTGCTTTTTTTTGTTTGTTTTTCTCCTCCCCCCCCCACCCCAAATCCTTTCATCCCGGAAAGCAAAAACATCCTTCAATAAACATGCAAGGCGCTATTATCTGATGGCACCAGGCCAGGCACAAAGCCAGGCCACCCAATCACAGGGCAAAGAGAGGGCAGGAAAGGAGGACTTGAGCCCCTCAGCCCCAAAGTCCAGATATGGGGGAGGGGGGGCTCCAGCTGGCCTTTCCCAAACCCCACTGTGCTGGGCCAGGAGAATCGTTGCATTCAGTTAAAGGGGAGAAGTTTGGGGAAAATAACCTCCAGAAAATAAAAGTCTTGGATCTCTGATGTCCCCAGCGCCTCCTGGGACCCTGGGACCCCCCTCCCTCCCTCTTTCCCTCCCTCCCTCCACCTGGGGCCCAGCAGCCGGCCTGCGGCTGGACAGCTCCAGGCCTTTGGTCCCCACTGAGTCTCCGTGGAAGAGCCGATGGGCCAGTGGGAGACATATTTTGGGGGGGGGTCCCCTCCGTGGGCTTCCGTGGAAGTCTGGGCTCTGCCCAGCTCCAGCGGACCTAATGGAACAGCAGGCCCAGGGCGAGCGTGGGCAGGATGCCCAGCCACAGGGAGGCGGCCAGGGCCCCGGCCCGGCCCATCAGCTGCTCGGCCAGGGCGCGGTCCTCGGGCAGCAGCTGCCAATGCTGCGTCTCGCGGAGGTAGGAGCCCTCCTGAGCCTCGCAGCGGTAGTGGCCGTACTGGCGGGCCGTGAGGTTCTCGATGAACAGGATGCAGCTGGGGCTCTGGTGGCCCGGCTCACAGCTCTGCTCCACGTTCTCCTCGTGGCGCCAGGAGTAGGTGGCGTGGCGGGACTCCATGGGACAGCTCAGATAGTAGCGAGAGTTCTGGGCCAGTGACACCTTTTGCAAGGGGGCTTCATCTGGGGGGGGAGGACGAGGGGGAAGCAATGTGAAAAGGAGTCCGGGGCGCTGTCCCTGGATTTCTTTTCTTTGGCTCCAGGCAGGCGCTCTACCACTTGAGCCATAACACCATATCTGGCTTTTCCTGGGATCAATTAGAGTCTCACACATTTTCTTGCCCAAGCTGGCTTTGAACCACAATCCTCAGATCTCAACTCTCCTGTGTACCCAGGATGACAGGCGTGAGCTGTCACCGGTACCCAGCTCCAAGGCTTCTCAATCAACACCCCCTCCCCCATCTCCCTCTTCCTTACTGGCTGGACTCATGCCTGTAATCCCAGGAAAGACTGGATGATCATGGTTCAAACGTAGCCCCCAGTATGAAAGTCCATGAGACTCTTATCTCGAATTAACTAGGAAAAAAAAAAAAAACAAAAGCAAGCCGGGCCCTACTCAGGAGGCCGAGATCTGAGGATCGAGGTTCAAAGCCAGCCCCGGCACTAAAGTCCATGAGACTCTTACCTCCAGTGAACCACTAAAAAACAGAAGTGGTACTGTGGCTCAAGGGGTAGGGCAGTAGCCTTGAGCTGAAGAGCTCCAAGACAGTGCCCAGGCCCCCAGTTCAAGCCCTAGTACTAGTGCATGCAATTACACACACATATATATACAAGCACCCTGGCATCTATGTAACCTGGGGTTCCCTGAGCAGACTGAGTCCCACCTCATCTGCCCATGGTCCCGAGGCTGGGGCCCTGCCCCCCTTCAACCAGCACAATCAGAGAGCACCCCTGTGCCCATTCTCCACTCCCCCTTCCCCAAAGCTGGCGCCCAGAGGCACAGAGCAGCTACCTGGTTTGGGGCTGGGACATTCTTTGTGTGGCTCAGCTGGATTGATGGCCTGAAGCACTGGCCTGGGGGCAGAAGGAGAGATGACCTTCAGCAGAGGGCAAGCACAGAGGAGCAAACACAGGTTCTCCCCCCCCATCCAGCCACGCCGCCCCACCCCCACCCCCTCTGGGAACCCAGCGAGGTACCTGTGAGAGCCGTGGATGGACACGCAGCGGTCCTGGTCCCATCCACAGTAGGGGTCTCTGGACATGAGGCAGTCATGGCAGCCACCACCGTAGACGTCGCACAGGTCCAGGGGTACCTGGCTCACCTCCCACTGGGAACCCACGTACAGCTTCCGCTGCAGAGGGAGGAGGAGTAAGTCCAGGCCAGCAGGGCCCCACAGGGTCCTTACTGCCAAGGCCCCGGGGCTCAGAGCCAGGCGCCAGGGGCTCACCCCTGGCACTCAGGAGGCTGAGATGTGAGAATCGCAGTTCAAAACCAGCCCGGGGAAGAACAAAGACTCCTCGCCAATGAGCCAGCAAAAAGCCAGAAGTGGAGGTGTGGCTCAAGTGGTAGAGCACCAGCCTTGAGTGAAAAAGCTCAGGGACAGTGCCCCGAGTTCAAGACAGACAGACACACACACACACACACTGTCCTCCGGGGTGGGGTTGGCTGGAACGGGGTGTGGGGGAGCAGAAGGAGGACTCACGCGGTCAGTGTCCAGTGACATGGTTTGAATGGCGGCTGCCCGGCGGAAGGGCTGGATTTCCATGATGTTGAACACGAATCGGTGTTCCCGCTCTCCTGTCTCTACCACCTTGTGGATGGTGCCTCTGTCTATATGGGTGGAGGGCAGAGGGTCAGTGGGCAGGGAAGGGGTGCAGGGGGAGCCCCAACTCAAAACCAGGTGGTGCCAGGTGCTGGTGGCTCACAGCTGGCATCCTAGCTACTTAGGAGGTTGAGATCTGAGGATCTCGGTTCAAAGCCAGCTCGGGCAGGAAAATGCATGAGACTCTTATGTCCATTTAATCACCAGAAAACTGGAAGTGGCACTGTGGCTCAAGGTGTATTGGCAGTGGCCTTGAGCTGAAGAGCTCAGGGACACCCCTGAGTTCAAGTCCCATGACCAACGAGAGAGAGAGAGAGAGAGAGAGAGAGAGACAGAGAGGGGGGGGGGGAAGACCTAATGTGCCTGGGGTTTAAGGACAAACCAAGAGTGGCTATTCTATTTGTGACCCCCCCCCATTTCTCCCTCCTCAGTCCTTCTTGGGGGACAGCTATCTTCCCCACATTGCAGATAGGTGAGGGAGGCTCAGCCATGCTGAGCCAAACCACTGTCTCAAGGTCACACAGCTGGTAAAAGTCAAAGACTGTGTAGAAACACAGATCTGAGGGCGGGAGAGAGGGGGGACCCCAGACCTCAACTTTTTCCACCTGGCTGCTGCTTTCTGGCCTCTTTGGGGATACATGTTCCTGAGGTCAGCTGCTTACTTTGGAAAAACCTGGACATTTCCAGGGAAGACGAGAAGACGGATCACACACAGCTCCTGTCTAGCCCTCTCCTTGTTTCCCCTCGTGGAACCGCCTTACATAAGCGGCATGCATCTGTCACCACAGAGCTGTTGACACGGGGGCCGCACGGCTCGCTAAGCTGCAGGCTTCATCTGTATCTCCTGGGTTTGGGCTGTGTGTGTGTGTGTGTGTGTGTGTGTTCCAAGGATGGCCTTCTTTTGTTCTAAGATCCAATCCCCGGCTCTCAAGTCTTGAGGGATATTCTAATTTCCACAGAATCTCACAGCTGAAAAGAACTTTGGATTCCATTTAAATGTTTCCAAGGTCGCTGCCTGCTGCAACTGCCTTCCCCCGGGGGCTACCTGCCCCAGTCTAACGGGGATCCCTGACCCTCAGCTCTCCTAATCCCGCGTCACTTGCTGTCCCAGTTTCTAGAACCATCATCCCTCTCTCTCTCCCGTCCTCCCTTCTTCTCCATTTCCCAGGACATCGCCTGGCCCCCTAAAAAAAGCAATCAGATGAGCCACTTTGGCGCAGGTTCTAGAATTCCCACCTACAGAGTCTCCTTGAACCCTGACAAAGCCCCTGGCCCAGGCCCATGCACACACAGGCGCCTGCACGCTCATGCATGCTACACACGTGTGTATGTGCATACATATGTGTGCACACCCTGCCTGTGCGTCCTCCCAGTCAGCCTGGGGATGTTATTTCCCCCCCCCCCCCGAACTTCCTAGCCTCCAGGGCTTCTGTTCCCTATAAGAAGACTGAAGAGAATGCTATTCTATATTCTTTTATGTAATCCTCAGTATTTCCGAAGGCTCTGGGACTGCTGTCCCACCCCTGTTTCTCAATGCACTATGGGAAATCCCTCTCCCAGAGGCTTCTGGGAGCCACAGGATGGTCTTAGGACTCCAGTTTACACCTGGCAGCTCCCAGGTGAAGGGAAATGGAAGGTGGGGGCCGGGGCGCAAAGGGGTCTGGGGGTGCAGAGCCTCAAGGAAGACCTGCGCCTGTGCCCACAGCTGGCTCTGCAGCATCCAGAATGCCTCCCTCGACTCTTTAAATGAAGGCTGAGAGCTAAGGATCCCGGTCCAAAGACAGCCCAGGTGGGAAAGACTCTATGAGACTCATTGCTCCAATGAACCAGCAAAAAGCCAGAAGTAGACGTGTGGCTCAAGTGGTAGAGCACCAGCCTTGAGCAAAGCAAGGAGAGCGGCTAGGCTTTGAATTCAAGCCCAGAACTGACTGGTGAGCCCCTCCCTCTGGCTTCCAGTTCTGTCCCCACTACCTTGTCCCCTAAGACCAACACTGAGATCAAAGACTCACTCCACTTCTGCCTCAAATCTCAGGACATGCATTCTTCCCATCCCAACAAGTCTTTCTCACGTCTCCTTGCCTCCAGGAAGCCCTCCAGGCCTGCTTCATCATCCACAGCCACAACAACCCATGCAAATGCTACCTCCGTGATCCTTTATACGGGTTGTAGCAGAAAGCCTTAGGGCAGACTCACCTGTGGTTAGGTAAAGCACTCGGACAGTCTCCCCATGACTGGCTTGCATGCGGTGTACAACCACTTTCTGGTAATGGTACTTAGAGTGGAACAATGGTGTCTTTAGTGGCCCTATGGGCTCCACCCTCTGAGCCACCTCAGGGTGGCTGTCGGCCACCTGGAAGGTCTCGGTGGGGATGGGTTGCTGGTCTGGGAGGCACTGGGGAGGACAAAAGGCCAGGATCAGTTGGGGGGGCCTGGGAGATGGGGCGCAGGCAGGGCTGTGTGGGGTGAAGGCTCACCTGGCCAGGCCGAGGGGTGGGAAGACCCGTGTGGTAGCCCTTGAGCGAGGACGTGCGGAAGACTCGGTCGATGTCGCCGAGGGAGTACACGCACACGGCTGAGTAGTTCCTGCACGGATACGGGGACTGTTATCACTGGGAAAATCGGGGTTCAGCAGTAACCCCCCCCCCCCGGTCAGTCCTAAGGGCCTGGCACTGAGCTCCAAATGCCACCGAGGGAAAGCCCAGCATTGGTCATCCCAATTAGATCTGAGGATCACGGTTCAAAGCAAGCCTGGGCGGGAAATCCAAGGAGACTCTCATCTCTAGTAAGAAGCCAGGAGTGGAACCGTGTGTGGCTTACGTGGTAGAGCACTGGCCTAGAGCAACAAAGCTCAAGCTAGGGTTCAAGTCCTGAGTTTAAATACCAGGTCCCCACACACACACAAAATAAATAAAGTAACTGCGTAGATGGGTAAACAGCTCCCAGGCCACCTGTCCTAGTCAACCTCAGGCAGCAGGAGCCCCAGCAGGAACGGGGTACAGGCGTTCACCCCCTTTCCCCACCGGCAGCCGCTTGATGAGATCTCCGCTCACCACCACATTGGGAACTTTTTTTCCTCTTTTTTTTTTTGCCTTCCTTGTTTTCAATCAATGAAAGTGATTCCGGAGTGTGAATCTCACAGCACGTGCCACACCTGAGCAGGCGCCATCGCACCCCAGACAGACCTCAGGGGCCATTGCCCAGGCCCAGCGCTGGCTCTGAGCACATGTGTGGCAGGACACACAGGCCTGATGCAAGAGTACTCGTGCTCCTGCCCCGTGTGCAGACTCACATACAACTGAACACACATCACAGGGGGGGAGCACGCCTGTCACCCCAGCGCCCCAGCAGGCTGAGATCTGAGGATCATGGCACAAAGCCAGCCTGGGTAGGAAAGGCTGTGAGACTCTTATCTCCAATAAACCACCAAAAAGATGGAAATGGAGCTGTGGCTCAAGCAGTAGAGCACCAGCCTTGAATGAAAAAACTGAGGGACAGAGCGCCCAGGCCCTGAGTTCTAGGCCCATGGCTGAATAATAACAATAATAATAATAATAATAATAATACACATGGTATTGAACACACACACACACACACACCCTGCTCTTTGGTTAGCAGGGTCCCCGCAGCAGCTACAGAGTGGGGACAAGCTCACCAGGGGTTGGAGAAGACACCGTAGACTCTGGTGTCTCTCCACTGACCACTGGGGTCAGGGAGCAAGAAGACATCCTGTAGCCGGTTGAAGTTCTTGTTGGTGGCCGGGTCGCTGCACACCAGCATGGCTTTGAGGAATGTGTTCCATTTAGACACGGACAGGGAGCTCTCGCCTCCCTGGTCACCCTGGAAAGACAGAGAGCAGAGAAGGCCCCTGAGTCCCTGTCCCAGGGTACTGCGCATGCTTCAAGCAGGTGGCCCCTGAGTCCCTGCCCTGGGGTACTGCGCATGCTTCAAGCAGGTGTGTCTAGCCCACAACCCACAGAAGGAGGATGGACTGCGAGGGCTGGGGCAAGGATGGGGAAGGGGGCAGGCAGACAGGTCAAAGAGATGGGCATGGATCCTGAGATCCTTTGATCTCAGTCTCCTGAGTGGCTGGGATAACAGGGGCAAGCCACTGGCTTCCCTTGTGGGTCCGTGGCTCCCTCTTGCCCACGGGGCCATGCTGGCCCAGCCACTCACCCGGCACAGCTGAGCCACACGGGACACGTTGAGAGGAGCCTCGGGGTTCTTGTCAGGGTTGTCCTCCCGGAAGAAGTAGTAGATCTTGTCGTCAAAGGCCTGGTCTTGGTGTACCACTGTGGCTTTGATGAACTGGGGGTCTGCGGGAAGCGGGGAGGTGGGGAGTGGGTGTGTGGAAGAGGGGGGCCCATACCCCCTGACACACCTTCCCCACCCCCCACCCAGGGCAGCTGAGACCTGGAGCTTAGCATACACAGGAACAGTGACCTGTGTGTGGTGTGTCCCCTCCTGTGGTGACATCATGGGCCTCCGAGCAATGACTTCATGCCTGGGGATTTAGGGGGGAAGGTCCCTAGGGTTCCTTATGTCACTTTGTGACTAATTGGCACAGCCTTAATGAGGAGCGGGACAGGCTGATCACCCCTGTGAGCTCAGCTGAGAGTTGAACTTGAGCCCTGGACTGTCACTCTGAGTGGGGCCACCCTGCCTCCATGTCTTGTGTGTGTGTGTGTGTGTGTGTGTGTGTGTGTGTGTGTGTGAACTCTGGGCCTGGGTGCTGTCCCTCTGAGCTCCTTTTGCTCAAGGCTAGCACTCTAGTACGTGAGCCACAGCTCCATTTCTGGCTTTTTTTCCCCCGTCGTGGTTCATCAAAGATAAGTCTCACAGACTTTCCTGCCAAGGCTGGCTCTGAAGCATGAACCTCAGATCTCAGCCTCCTGCCTAGAGGGGATTACAGGTGTGATCCTCCAGCCCCTGGCTGATCTCCCTGTGTCTAGTTCCACCACGGCTCTGCTCGTAGAACCCAAACCCCTCGGCCGGGGCTGGGCTTCCGTTCTTTGGAATGGTTCAGGACACATCAGTAGCCTACCTGCTGCCTGGGTGCCCACAAACCATGCCCCTCAAGACCCCCCCTTCCAGCTTCAGCCCAGCCCAGGGCCCCTGACTCACTCTGCATCACCGTGTCGCTGGTGTACAGTTCGCTCTCGCCCCGGATGCGGCGGAACCGAGGGATCTTCCCGTTGTACTCCTGCTTCCGGATGGTGGAGTAGACCTCGTCCCCTGGGGACCGCGGAGGGGCGTGGCCTCAGGACAGAGCCCCGCCCGAAAGAGGGCGTGTCCCCAGAGGCTCCGCCCATGCGGGGGTGTGGCCTCAGGATAGGGCTCCGCCCAAGCCTCCTTCCAGGGCAGCAGCACCCACCCAGAGCCCCGTGGCAGGGCCGCCCTACCTTCAAACAAGACCAGGGAGTTTTCCTCCGGGCTGAACGGAGCGTAACCTCTCATCTCGCCAAGCGCCACCACAGTCCCGTTCACCTGGGGGACAAGGGCCTTGTGATCTCACGGAGGACCGGTGTCTCCCGGGAGGTTGGGCCCAGGGTGAGGTGGGCCCTGGGGTCCCCACCCCCAGGAGAGCAGAGGCTTCTCTGGTACAGGGGACCGGGGTGGGGTGTGTGGGGGGGGTGTCTTGCTCACCAGGTTCCAGCAACTGGGGCGCCGGGCATTGGTGCCACATATCAGCAGACCCTCACTCCGCCTTTCTATGAGCGTGATGTAGTTCTCGCAGTCCTGCACAGGGAAGGGGGGCATACAAGGGGACAGATGGGTGGATGCAGGGGGCCTAGGGGCTCTGAGTCAGAAGACATCAGAAGGGCTGAACAAGCCAGGCACCAGGGGCTCCGGCTCATCATCCCAGCTATTTAGGAGGCTGAGATCTGAGGCTTTCCAATGAACCACCAGAAAACTGGAAATGGTGCGGTGGTCCAAAGTGGTAGAGCCTTGAGCCAAAAACTCAGGGGAGCACCTGGATCCCAAGTTCAAGCCCCATCACACACAAAAAATAAATAAATAAGATAAAAAGGAAGAAGAAGAAGGCAGTCCAGGGAGACACACCTAAGAAACTCTTACCTCCAATGAACCACTGGAAAAAAATAAATAAAAAACTGCAAAGGCTTAAGTGGTCGAGCACTATGCAGCCTTGAGGGAAAAAGCCAAGAGAGAGTTCCAGGCCTCAGGACCAGCACAAAATAAACAAAAGCCAAAACCAAAAACCTTCCCTATCAGTCTCTGGACTCAGGTTCGTTCTTTCTTCCTTCCTTTCTTTCTTTTTCTTTCTTTCGTCATTCCTGGGGCTTGAACTCAGGGCCTGGGCACCATCCCCGAGCTTTCTTTAGCTCCAGGCTAGCACTCTGCCATTTAAGCCACAGCACCACATTTCTGTGTATGTGGTACTGAGGAATTGAACCCAGGGCTTGGTGCATGCTAGGCAAGCACTCTACCACCAGGCCACCTTCCCAGCCCAGATTCTTCTTCCTTCTTCAGATTCTCTTCTCATGTGTCAGGGACACGGACCCCACATGCTGTGCCCAGACTCACCCGCTTGTCCAGGCAGGACCCTTTGGTGGAGCCGACGTTCATCTGGAGTAAAGGAGAGGACCATTAGTCTACTCTTCTGGGTGGTAAGACACCCCCTCAGTGCTGTCATGCCGCCTCAGGCCAAGCTCTGGATGGTGCCGGAAGTGGCACCAAGTGGTAGAGTGCTAACCTTGAGGAGCCAAAGAGCTCAGGGACAGCACCCAGGCCTTGAGTTCAAGCCCCATGAGTGACAAAAAAAGACAGACCAGGAAACCCAGCACCCCCCCAACCCCTCTTCCCCCCCTCACATGTGGCAGCCCTCAGTTTCCCCACCCCATTGCTGATTGGCTGCCCCAATCTGAACTTCATTTGGGAACCTTTCCTGGGATGTGGAGGTAAGGGGTCCAGTGTAGGAAGAGAGGGCAGCTCCTCCACCCCCCTCTCCAGGGGAGGGGTGGTAGGGCCCAGGCTCACCGTGTACACGGAGGCGTTCTTGCCCTCGCGGAAGTCGAAGAGGTAGAGCTTGCTGCGCCCGCCCACCCACACGGAGGTGCTGCCGGGTTCGTGGAAAAGCACTGTGTGTGGCTCAGCCTGGCCGAAATCCACCCGGTCTTGCCCTGCACGGTGTGAGAAGGTCACGGGGGAGAAACAAACGTGAGGCTGGGCCCTGCCTAGGATCTTAATGTTTCCAGGACTTCATGCAGAACCCCAAGTCCTCCTCTTTGGAGATGCCGTCTCACCCCAGCCCCTTCGTGGGCACTGGATCACAACTAGATCCATGGAATGGAAATCCACTCGGCCTCCCCCCCATCTCAGTTAGGAAAGCGGAGTCAAGGGGCAGAAGAACGCGGAAGGCAATAGGGAGGGGGTCCCCCAAATCAAGGCCTGTGACTTCACCTCCCAGGCTGGACTCGAACACACCCCACCCCTAGTTTTGCCCACTGAGATGTCATCCAGGGAGAAAGATCCCGCTCTTCTCCCCTTCCCAGCAATTCTGGAACACAGCCTGGGCTTTCCCACGGAAGGGCTGTCCAGGACATAAACGTCTGTCCCCAAAAAAGAAACTCGCAGCCACCACCTCCCAGGAGAACGCGGCCGGCTGACTTTGCTGAGGTTGTCCTGATTGCAGGTCTAAATGACAGGGATGGGACAGCCTGTGCTGTGCCCTCGGCCATCAGCCACCCCCCGCCACTTCCCACCTCTGGAATTCCGTCTGACCACTGTTTGTCCAGCTGCAGTAAACTCTAGAACAACAAGCCACCCACACAGGACATGCCCTAAAGCCCAGACAGAGAAAAGCCGCCATTTCCTTCCAAATCTTCCCTGAGTCTGTCTTGCTGTCATTTGCACCACTCCTAACCACCTTACATCCTACTGTGTGGCTGGAACAGTATCGGATCTCGAGAGGGCACATTAGTGGACTACAGAGTGGGGGTGCCAAGTTCACAGCCATCAGCCTGGCTCTCTCAGGATAGTCTGCAGACAGCTGATGCAGCAAGTTCAGGAGAAATCAGACACCACTAACCTCCTCTCCACAGCCCCGATGCCAAAATTACCTCCTATTCACCTGAGATAGGAAGGACAAGGGGAAGTCAGGGGCTACTCAGCCATCCCAGCTACTCAGGAGGCTCAGAGCTGAGGATCATGATTTGAGGCCAGGCCAAGGTAGGAAAGTCCAGGAGACTTTTTCTCCAGGGAACAGTCACAAGCCAGGAGGAGAGCTGTGGCTCAAAGTGGTAGAAAGCTAGCCTTGAGCACACAAGCTGAGGGATAGCACCCAGGCTCTGAGTTCAAGCCCCCGTATCGGGGTACACACACACACACACACAAAGGGTAGGGTGTTGAGAGCTCAGTTCTGCCCTGCCAGTTTGGTTGAGGATGCTGGCAGACCTCAGGCACTGCCTTACTCCCTCCCCGCTTTGAGCTGGGGTAAAACTGAAATCTGGAGTCTGCAGCCTGCAGACATTTTTTTTCCCGAGTCAGCACTCAGAGCTCTCTCCCTTCACCTGCAGCTCCGAGACCATCTCTCCCACTGCCCGGCCCAGCTAGCCTGGTGGCTGCTAGATGTGAAGGAGTTCACACCTGTCTATAGAGGTTGGCCCAGGAGACACCCCCCCCCCAGTCCCAGGGGGCCAGCATCTGCACCGGCGTCAGTGGAGAAGCCAGACGAGAGGCCAATGTACAACTCCACCCATGAGGACCCTGGACAGCTCCTATGGTCAGGGGTCGGTTGGGGGGGGGGCAAAGGGAGCGAGTCAAATCTTACAGAGGAAGCTGGCTTGCATGTGGCTCACACCCATCATCCTAAGCTACTCAGGAGGCTGAGATCTGAGGATCACACTTAGAAGCCAGCGGAAAAAAAGTCCAAAGTGCAGCTGTGACTCAAGTGGTAGAAGGCAAGTTCTGGGCCCTGAGTTCAAGCCCTAGGTCTGGCACATACACTCACATTCTTAAACACACACACACACACACACACACACACACACATACAGACTGCTAGGTGGAGGTGAGGGGAGGCAGAGAAGGGCAGCCCCATCTTGTAGAGAAATCGCAAGCACCCCAGGACATCACCTCTGATAACCCCAGGCTCCTGTGCTCCCCACTTGGTGCCTGGCAATGGGTACAGAGACAGGCTGATGGCACAGTGTGCTCAGCGGCCCCAGGACAAGACCTTGGCACATTCTCTGCCCGGCTCCCTGCACTGCCTGAGGCCCTCAAAGAGCCTGATTGTGCCCGGAAAGTGTCAAAGCCACAGCCGCCCAATGAATACATGAAAGGAAGCTTTGTTCAGGTCAGCAGGAGTGGGTGGGGGTGGGGAGGGCTGGGGAGGGGTTGGGGTGGGGGACAGGAGGGCTGCCTGGAAGTGAGGATGGGATGGAGATTGGTGGCCGTTCTGGATCAGTGCGGGGTGGAGGGGATGAGACGGGCTTTGAAGGCTCTGTCCAGGCCAGGCCAGGCCAAGGGAGTTAAGTGGCAGGTCCCTTACACTCTTTTTTTTATTGCCTAGTGGAGCCAAACGGGACAAGAGAGGCAGATAAAAGCGTATAAGGGCCAGGAATGGGATGGGGGAGGGAGGTACAGAGGGCAGAGCCACGTGCTGCCATGGCTGCGGGCTGGCCAGCCCAGCCACCCCGGAATGAGAGAAGGAAAGGTGATGAGGGGAGGGGTTGCCCTCACCCGCTGCCCGGCTCACCCGCCAGCCTCCCCTGCTTCCTATCCTGCATATCTAAAAGGAGCACCGTCTGGCACCGGGTACCCCCCCACCACACACAGCCTGACGCATTAGTGGCTGACTAAGTGGTAGCTAAAAGCTCCCAGAATAACCAGGGGTTCGGGCAGGGGAGGGGGCAAGGGGCACAGGGAGAGGATAAATCCCCCCCATTGACGCTAACTCTACTGGATGGGGGGAAATCTAGCATACTCAAGCCACCCCTTACCTAGGGGTCCCACAGTAACTCCCCACGACCCCCTCTCAACTCAGTGACAAGGCCCTGAGGACCCAGCTTTAGCTCCAGCCAGACAGGAGGGTGGGGGAGAGGGTGGGACAATGACAAGGGTTCTGAAGCTGGGGTCTGATTTCTCAGGGGCAGGGGCGGGGGTGGGACATCCTGTTATCCTGGACCAATGACAAGTCTGCCTGCTGGGTGGGTGGGTTTTCCCCCAAAGCAGGCTTGACAGGGCACCCCGCTCCCCCATTCTTCTCCATTCACTCTGGTCTCTAAGTCACTCAAATGCTTGTGAGAGAAGGCGGCCCAGGGGAGGAAGGGGGGGAGCCCCGGGGCAGGGCTGAGGAGATGGACCTCAGATCTGACCTCGTCACCCCGACAGGCTTTGAATGCCAAGCTCAGGGAGCCCTCTGCAAGTGGGTGGCGAGAATGGCAGGAATGCAGGGCAGCCTGGCAGCCAAGGCCAAGGGGAGGTCCGGGACTAGGAGCTTGGCCAACCCCAAGACGGGGGACTCGGCCCACAGTTTTGTGCCACGCTGCCATGTCTAGCCACGCCCTCGCCCGATCTGTTTACACACTGGCAGGGAGGGAGGAGAGTGAAGGGACCCACGACTCCCGTAGACTTCCAATAGCCACCAGCCTCAGAGACCAGAGAGGCTGTGACACTGGGCCAAAGGCACACAGCATCACAAAATCATGACTCTCCAGGACCTGTGTGTGTGTGTGTGTGTGTGTGTGTGTGTGTGTGTGCGCGCACGTGCACACACACACGCGAGTGTGCATGTGCGGCTTGAACTCAGGGCCTGGAGCTCTTGTTAAGCTTTTTCAATCAAGGCTAACTCACACCTGTAACCCTAGCCATTCAGGAGGCTGAGATCTGGGGATGAGGGGTTTGAAGCCAGCCAAGGCAGCAAAGTCTATGAGACTCTCACCTCCAATGAAACAGCAAAACGCCATAAGTGGAGATGTGGTTCAAGTGGTAGAACACTAATTTTGTTGTGCTAGTACTGGGGCTTGAACTCAAGGCCTGGGCACTGTCCCTTAGTTGTTTGGCTTCAGGCTGAGGCTCTCTACCACCTAAGACACATCTCTACTTCTAGCCACGCCCCTTCCCCCCGGGGGGGGGGGGGCTGATTTCACACAGAAGATTCTGAGGTCTCGGCTTCCTGAGTAGCTGGGATGACAGGCGTGAGCCACCAGTACTTGACTGGGAGCACAGTGCCCGCAAAGGATTCTGGGCCTCAGGTAGGGAGACAAGCCTGGCATAGAGCCCAGCAGAGAGGGAGGAGGCTGTGAACACAAACGAAAAGAGGCAGGAAGCCAGATAAGTACCATGACTTTATCTTCCACCACAAAGTGGGGCCAAGGTCAGCTGGTGACTCCTTCCCACCGTGTGGGCAGAGGGCGCCACACCAGCCCAAGTTACGGAGGAAGTAGCAAGTGCAAGGTTTTGCAGAAACAGAGGGTTCCTGGCCTCTGCCTTGGCCAGCGCCAAGGCAGTGTGGGGTTGGCCAGCCTGCACAGCCGGGGACACAGCACCGAGGCAGGCAGGGCCACGGGCCTCAATCCATCAGTAATCGGAGCTGCCCGTGGCTCACACCTCTCATCCTAGCTACTCGGGAGGCGGAGATCCAAGGAGAATGGTTTGAAGCCAGCAAGGGTAGGAAAGTCCTGGAGACTCGTATCTCTAACGAAACAATAGAAAATCAAAAGTGGTGCTGTGGCTCAAGTGGTAGAGCACTAGCCTTGAGCAAAAGAAGCTTAGGGACAAGCGCCCAGGCCCTGAGTTCAAGCCCCAGGACTGACAGAACAAAAGCAAAACCAACTTCAGTGCTCCGTATATAGAATGACTAACCATGAAGGTGAGTCTCCCTGGATCTCATGATGGTGTGTCTTGCACACTTGCCCTCACCCAGCCAGCCACAGCCACAATACTCACTCCCACTCCAGGGCCCTCAGCTCACAAACCCACCATGGCTCCCACAGGCATGGAAGTAGGACTCGATTTCCAAGAGCAGGGCTGTGGAGGTTCACCTCATCTGTGAGCATGCCTGCCGTAAACCATTCTCATCTTCACCCCCCTCCCCTGCGCTCCTGGACTGCCCCAGCCCCCCTCCTCTCCTTGATGATCTCCCCTCAATACACCTGCACACTCTGCATCGCTCACCACTCCATCCTGACCTTGTGCCGTCTGCCACCTGCCATACCTGGAGAGCAGCGCTCTGCAGAGACCAAGCCCCCTCCCACTCCACCACTGTCCAGTTCCAGCACCAGGTGAGAAGGGACAACCTGTCCAGGTGGCCGTGGCTCACACCTGTCACCCTAGCTCCTCAGAAGGCTGAGATCTGAGGATCTCGGTTTCAAGTCAGCTGAGGCACAAAAGTCCGTGAGTCTAATGAACCATCAGAAAAGCCGGAAGTGGTGCTGTGGCTCAAGTGGTAGAGGGCTAACCTTGAGAAAGCTCAAGGACGGCGCCTAAGCCCGGAGTTCAAGCCCCAGGACTGGAGAGGGGGGAGGAGGTAAGGGGCAGCTTGGACAGTAGGAAGAGTCAGCAGAGTTGGGCCCTCCCTACTTGAGACATCTTAGCCCTTCCCCTGCTCCCTTCTCTACCCCACTGTGCCTCTTGACACCCCATCACGCTTCGAGGTTGGATCCCCCACACCTCACTGGCTTCCCAGAAGCAGAGGAGGCCTCCACTTCTTCAGCCTCCAGGGCCTCTACCACGGGCTCCCTGCAGGAGCCAATCCCAGGTTCAGGCACAGGCTGGGGGCTCTCGGCCGTCCACTGGGAGGGTTCCCTGGAGGCTCAAAGCCCAAGGCCCTGATTAGAAGCAGCGTGCAGGAGGTACTGCGGGATCAGTATAATCGGAGTTTGCTGTGGCAGTTAAACCCAGATTAGCCTGAGCCATGACACAGGTCAACCTACCCTGAGACCCATGTGCAGCTGGCCCGGGAGAGACTAGAGAGGCACACCAGGCTGAGAGCTCTGAACACCACACTGTGTGACTGTCAGGTGCAGAAAGCTTGGGGCAGAAAGAATCTGGGGCTTAGTTGGGCGCTGCTGATATCTTAGCTGCTCAGGAGCTGAGATCTGAGGATTGTGGTTCAAAGCCAGCCCGGGCACTAAAATCCGTGAAACTCTTATCTCCAATGAACCACCACTAGTGCTGTGGCTCAAGGGATAGGGTGGTAGCCTTGAGCTGAAGAGCTCAGAGACAGCGCCCAGGCCCAGTGTTCAAGCCCTACAACTGAGACAAAAAAACAAAGAAAGAAAAGAACTCTAGGAGCCCCAGTTTTTAAACAGGCACAAAGGGAGCCAGTTAAGCTCTCCAAGGTCAAAGGGCTGGGCCAGCCATAGAAGGTTCAGCCTGGATTCCAGTCTTCGTCCCCTCTGGGCCTCAGTCTCCCCATCTGGGGACTGTGTGGTTGGAACCGTAATGAGTGACATTTCTCTCCTGACACCCTTAGTGCTGCACCATCAGACTGTGGCTTGAGGTCACCCCAGAAGGCTCAGGGGAACTGAGAAGGAACACATAGAAAGGAGGAGGAGGATGCCCTAAGGCTGTAATGAGGGACTGGAGGGGGTGCAGGAAGGAGGTGAGAGCAGAGCCAGGCCGCCATGAGGACAGCTTTGAGGCATTCTGGGTAGAATAGCTTGGAGAAGAAACTTGAAGAGGAGGAAAGGGTTCGGAGAACCAGGCTACGCCCTCATCCTGTGCCTAAGACGACCCTGGGCCACCATCTTCCGGCTTCTCTTTTCTTCCTGGTGTGCCTGGCTCACTGAGGGCAGACCAGCTGGGGCACACCTGGCAGCAAGCCCTGCTCAGCCAGGGTCCTCAGAAGGAGAAAGGGTACCGGCGCCTGCTGCCGGGGCCTGGCCAAAAAAGGAAAAAGTAAAGCAAAAGGGGAAGTGTTGTCAGCCTCTTGTGATACCACCAGCCACCTTGGGGGGCGGGGTGGAGTGTGAGGGGAGACACGGGGCCAAGAACCAAACACTGCCAGGCCACCCTTGGCCCCCCCCCCCGGGCTCTGCCTGGCTCTGGACCCCCACAAAGAGATGCCCAGGATCCCTCTTCCCCCCACCCCAAGCAGGGAAAGAGGCCCAGGCGGTCTGCCATAGGGAAATAGCTTCTTCCCTATTGTGGGACTGATCATAGAATGGTAACTAGTCCAGCTCAGAAAACTTCTTGTAAGACAGGTACTGGTGGCTCACACCTGTAATCCCAGCTGCTCTGGAGGCTGAGATGGGAGGATGCAGGCTTGAAGATGAACCCCAGATCAACAAATCTGAGAGACCCTTCTCTCCAGTGAACCTCCAAAAAGCGAGAAGTAGAGCTGTGGCTCAAGTGGTATAGCACCAGCGTTGAGTAAAAAAGCTCAGAGACAGCACCTAGGTCCTAAGTTCAAGTTCCAAGTCCAGCACAAAACTTATTTCTACACCCAACCGGACTCAATACCCCACCCCCTCTTTCTCTCTGAGACTCTCATATCTCCTCTCTGAAGTCCTGGCCACAAGTTTGGTTTTGGTTTCTTTTTGGTCTGTCATGGGATTTGAACTCGGGACCCGGGCACTGTCCTTGAGCAATTTCCACTCAATGCTAGGGCTCTACCACTTTGAGCCACCGCTCCATTTCCAGCTTTCTTTCTGGTGGTTCACTAAGGAGTCTCATGGACAGTCCTGCCTGGGCTAGCTTTGAACTGCAGTCCTCAGATCTCAGCCTCCTGAGTAGCTAGGATGGCAGACGAGAACCACCAGGGCACCAGACTCAGCCAGAAGTTCCCAGGTCTCAAATCCTGGCCTTCCTTCCATCCCCCTTCCATTCCCCAGCCAAGATATCAACCTGCCCTCTCTCAGCTTTCCTGAGAATCAGCCATGTCCCCTCCCCCCAGCCCTGCCACTGGACCATCCTGTAACAACCCTGCCACATTGTATAAGTTTATGTACAACTTTATCTGCTCAGTCTCCCCCAAAGCACAAAGAGCACATCAAGCATCTGGTTTCTCATCCTAAAGCCCAGACAGGGAACCAGCACAAAACCTGGTTCCAGAAAACATGACGACGCCTACCCTCAGGCCACAAGCCAAGCCAACACACTTCCCCTCAAGTGATGCAGGTCCTTAGGCCCATAGAATTATGACTCAAAGATTTCCCCTGACCTCCTCCTAGGATTCAGTTACTCAGAAGCTGCTAAGGGGTGTGTGTGTGTGTGTGTGCGCGTGTGCGTGTGCGCGCGCGCGCATGCGCGTACATGAGGGCGCTCAGGCTTGAACTCAAGGCTGATGCTCTACTCCTTGCATTCCACTTCTGGCTTTTTGGTGACTCACTGGAGATAAGAGTCTCACAGACCTTCCTGCCTGCATGGACTTTGAACCATGACCCTCAGATCTCAGTTTCCTAAGTAGTTAGGATGAATGACAGCGGTGAGCCACCAGCCCACTGGCTCACAATCTGCTAAGACTTGAACAGGCCTTGGAGTCTCTCTGCCTTCTCACCCTACAAAAGCAGCAATCCTGAGCTTTATCTCAGCCTCTCTGGGTATTTGGGGGAAAACTGAAGCTCACCCAGCCCAATCAGGCCAGAATCTGGTTTCCCATTACCCATTTTTTTCTATTCTCCATCCAGGGTCATCTTAGATCTATATGCCAGAATCTTTCCTATCCACACACACCACAGCCATCACAGGGCTTAACAGAAAGCTTCTAGAAGCTGGGCACTCACTGGTGGCTCACAGTTGTCATCCTAGTTACTGGGGAAGCTGAGATCTGAGGATTAAGGTTTGAAGCCAGTCCAGGCAGAAAGTCTGGGAAGTCTCTTATCTCCCATTAACCACCTCCCCCTCCCCCCCAAAAAAAAAGCAAAAGCCAGAAGTGGAGTTGTGTAAGTGGTAGAGTAGCCGGGCCCAAGGACTGGCACAAAAATAAGTAAGTAAATAAATAAATAATAAAGTTTCTGGAGCCGTCGCCAAACATCTCTTGAAGCTTAGGAAATTCCCATTTTCCTCCTGGGAACTTCCCCCCCCCCCCTTCGAACTCACCCGTTGGGGGTGGGGGGAGGGAGAGAGTTCACCTTAACGGTGATAAATACATCTACGTCCCCCCCACGGGGCAGAGGATTTCCACTGGAAATGCTGATGCTTGGGGAGCCCCAACTCTGACCTCATTCCCTGCAGGAGATGACAACCAATCCCCCACAGCCCTAGGGAGTCACCTCATAAATGGCTTCCAGCAGTCACCAAATCAACAATAACATCCTGCTGTTTAATAGGACCAGAGAGGGTAGAACCGGCTGGGCAGGTAGAGACTGCTTTTCCTCTGGGGCAAGGGGAAAGGGGGGGGCTTCTTGACCTCTGACCTCTGTAGGGGTCAGGGCCTGCCACACAACTGTCCCATGCCAACCTCCAGCCAGCCCCTTTTCCCTCTCTGGCCTAATTGGAGGTGCGAGATTAGTACCACACATTAATATCCTTGACTGACTTCAATGTTTGCAATGGTGCCAGAAGGACCCCCCACCCCCCCATCTGTCCTATTCTGCCAAACTGCAGTAGGCAAAGACACCTGGGGCAGAGCTCAAGGATTCAGGTAGATCCATCCACGCTCACAGGGTCCTTCTCACAGGCCTTCCTTGGGACGCAGAGAACAGTGACCACCCAAACAAAGACAAGAAGAGACATCCCCCCCGCATGAACCCTGAGTGTGAAACCTTTCCCCTAAAGTTTACGGGGTCCAAGTGGCAGAAAAGATAGTACTGTGTCAGGCTCTGGTGTCTTGTATCTCATCCTAGCTACTCAGGAGAGGCTGAAATCCGAGGATCAAGTTTCAAAGCCAGCTGGAGCAGGAGCATCAGTGAGAATCTTTATCTCCAATAAAAGCTACTCAGAAAAAGCCAGACGCGGCGCTGTGGCTCAAGTGAGATAGCATTCGCTTTGAGAGAGAAAAAAAAAAAAAGCTCAAGGACAGTGTCCGGGCCCCGAGTTCAAGTCCCAGGATCCGAGAATGTGTGTGCGTGTGCACACACGCACACGCACACACGCACACGCGCACACGCCCGCGCGCGCACACACACACACACACACACGCACACAGAACTTTCTATATCTATCCCAGTGCTTACACTCATCCTGATTCAAAACTAAGATTCCAGCTCACACCTTGTGGAGAAAAAGCTTGGGAGCCACGCTGGAGCCTGGAAAGTGCTCTCCCCCCACCAGCCACCCTACCCCTGGCTTCACCCATCCCAAACTCAGTCCTTCCCGACTGCCATGTGTCACCCTGCAGGAGACAGGAGACAGCTGTCAACCGGGCACATTGTCACCAGCTGGTGGCCCTGGGGGAGGGCAGGTGAATGGTGGGCCTGTCTGGTCAGTTGGGACGCCTGGCACTCTTGATCACAGACTAGCCTTAAACAAAATTACTAAATGACCGGTGGACCCCAGGGCTGGGGTCAACAGTCAATACCAGGGGTGGACACTGCAGTAAACCGTGGGCAGCAGAAAGGGGACAGAGTGAGAGAGCTGGTTGGAAAAGTGGGTAAGAAGGTTTGAAAGCAGCTGGAAATAGCCTCAGGGTGGAGACTAAGTGCTGGCACTGTGGAGGTATGCATTAAGTACTAAGCCGAGGATGTGCATTAAGTGTGGGGGAGAGGGAGGGGTCAAGGAAGAGTTTGGGGGTGAAGCAAGTGCATAACCCCAAAGGGAGGGGTGTGATTCTAGAACACTGATAATAATAATAATAATAACAACCCATCTGTTCCCTTCTGGGGCAGCTCATGTTCACACAGTGGCATTCAAGATAATAGCCAAAGGCAAGTTGGAAGGTTCTGGCACAACGCGGGGCAGTCCACCATGAAGAAAGGCCCCCGGGGACAGGGCCCTGGCTCGGCTGCCTGGCCCCCCACCAGCGGGGTGGATACCCCGGCGTGGAGACCCGGGCCTGGGGCTGGGCCAGTTCCGAGCCCCTACCTGCAGCGGGAGTCCGGCGCTGCCCAGTGACCTTGGGCGAGTCTGGCGCCCGGAGCCACTGCGGCAGTCCCGTCACTCGGGGGTTTTTGTGTGTGCGCCCGTGTGTGGTTTTATTATCTTTTCCCCCTCCGCTAAGAATACCTGCCCTAGATTCGGCTCCGACTCCCGCCCTCCCCGCAAACGGCCAGAGGTGGGGAGGGCGGAGAGGGGGGTACAAACCTGACCAGCACCCCGAGAGTCCCCCTCCACCCCCGCAGCCCCACCGAGGAGACTCCGGGTCTGGGGACGGAGCAGAGGGGCGGGGTGGAGGCAGCTGTGTGCAATGCAGGGGGAACCGCCAGCTTTCCGTCCCATTCATCCTCCGAGGGTCTGACCTGAGGCACGGGGCCCCCCCGGGCTCCCCAATCCTCCACCGACCCACAGGCTGCGCGCCCGCCCCGGCCCCGGGGTCCCCGCCGCCTCGCCCCACCCAGGCACTGCCCCCCGGCCAGCGCCGATCGCGGGTGACTAGCGCCACGTGCGGGCAGGGGGTGGGGCCGGGGCCGGCACTGCGGGGACAGCGCCCGGTGCCCCGGCCCCGCCGCGCCGCGTCCCCCCTGCCGCCGGGGCCGCGCTCCGGGCCGGGGTGGGCGGCGGGGTCTTTGTTCCCGCAGCCCCGAGCGCCGCGGCGGCGGCGGCGGGTCCGCCCCGCACCCCCAGCCCAGCCTGGAGCCCAGCCCGCCAAGCGGAGAAAGCGAGTCGGGGTCCCGCGTGGAAGATTCCCCCGCCCGGGGGAGGGGGGAGGCCCGCCCCGCCGCGCGCGCCCCTCCCGGCCCCGGGCTCCCCCCCCACCCCCGCCCCGGGGGCTCCGGGCCGCTGCGGCTCCGCACTTGGCGCGACTCTGAGCCGGGGAGGGGCGGAGGGGGCGCGGGCCGCCCGGACCGACGCTGCGGCGCTGCGCACACGCGCGGGCACACGCGCTCACACGGCACACGCGCGCGCCCCACACCCACGTGCACACGCGCACCCCCCCCCGCGCGCGCCGTCCCGCACACTCGCGCGCGCACACGCGCACTCACACACGTGCATTCTCACACGCGCGCACCCCCCCCCCCGGACCCCCGGTGACCCCCCGCGCGGGGACCGCGACACCGCAGCGCCGCGCGCGCGCGGACCCGGGATGCCCCGCACACCCGTCCGCCCCGCCGCCCCGCCTACCTCTCCAGACCGTGGCGATGCGGGGTCCGCTCCTCGGGTGGCCCCGGGCGGGGGTTGCCCCGAGCAGCAGCAGTAACAGCAGCGGCAGCGGCCCCGGCCCCGAGCGAGGCACCGGGCTGGGCACGCGGGCGCGCGGCGCGCCGGGGGCGGCTCGTCCCGGAGGCGGCGGCGGCGGCGTCATCCCGCGGCCCCGGAGCCACCGCGGCCGGCGAGCAGCCGAGACTGAGCCGGCGCCCGGCCGCGGGCTGAACCAGGAGCCGGGGGGCGGAGCGAGGCCTGACCCCGCCCCGCCCCGCCCCGCCCGCCCCGCCTTCCCCGAGCCTCCCCGGGCGCCCGGCGCGGGGCCCCCAAGCCACCCGCCTGCCGAACCCGGCCCACCGTGATCCCCGCTCCTCTCCGGGTCACCCCACGGCTGCTCCCAGCTCTCCAGTCTGCACCCAGCAGGCCATCTCCAGCCTGCACCTCCGAAAACCACCTTCAACCTGCACCCCAGAAAACGATCGTCCTTGCGAGTGCTTAGCAGGACCACCCCGGCTCGGCCCAACTCCAGCTAAGTGATCAGTAGTCTGAGAACTTCCCCGGGTGGGGTGGCGGACACAGCCCCTAAATGTCACTATCTCCCCCCACCTGGGGAGGAGGGAAGGCTGATACTGCACCCCAAGACTGCTTCTGTGTGTTTGTGAGAACACTGGGATTCCCTCCCCCGCCCCCCATCTTGGCCTGGCTCCTTCCCCTCCCTCTCCTTTCTCCTCCTTTTCCCCAGCCAGCCAGCCTTCTGGGCCGCCTCCCCCCAGCCAGCTGGTGTACGCTCAGAAAAAAAAAAAATTAAACTCATTTCCATGTGAGCGGAGGGGGTTATAATTAGGAAGGCCCCTTCCCCAAGGAGAGAGAGAAAACATCCTACATCCCCCCCCCCCAAAAAAAAAAAAACAACTGCCTGTCAAGGAGACAGGGTCAGAACAGATTGAAGGGATAGATGGATCTAGTCTAGGAAAGGAAAAGCCAACCCAGGCCTTGAAGTCCTTATGAAAGGCTTACTGGAGATCTAGCCCCAAGTAGATCGCTTGGAGAGGGGGCCGAGTGAAGAGGAGGAAGCTAGCTACAGGAAGGTTTGACCTTCAGAACCCGCGAATCTAGACTTGATGCACACACTGCAGACATCAGCAAAGACGCTGGGCAGAATGCCCTGGCCCCGGTGCAGTCGTCTGTCCAGATCCATAGCCAAGAAAGTTTTGTTTCCAGGAATTTTAGCTCCACCATTCCATGTTTTCACTTCTGACTGTCCTCTCCTGGTTTCTGGAGGGTCCCTACCACTCCTTGCATCTACAAAGTACCCCTAGAAAGCAGAGAAGGTAGAATTAAATTCCCAGCATGGGGGGGGGGGGGAAGGAGTGTTGCAGCTAGAGACTGGACTTTTCCAGCTTTATGATATCCAGAGAGAAAGCTGTGGGCAGCCTAAGAAGGCCTGTCCAGGTCCACTCTTGAGCCTGAGACCTGAAAGCCAGCAGGAATGCAGTGGCTCCCTTACAGAATACCATTTGGTGTTATCAAATCCCTTACTGGACAAGTACAGATCCCAATACCTTCCTTTTTTTTTTTTTGGCCGGTCCTGGGGCTTGAACTCAGGACCTGAGCACTGTCCTTGGCTTTCCTCAAGACTAGAGCTCTCCGCCTTGAGCCACAGCACCACTTCTGGCTTTTTCTGTGTATGTGGTACAGAGGAATTGAAACCAGGGCTTCATGCAGGCTAGGCAAACATTCTACCACTAGGCCACACTCCCAGTCCCCCAAAGTTCTTTATCTCCAGCAAACCAGCAAAAGGCTGAAAATGGCTCATCTTTCACCTTGAATGAAAAAGCTAAAAGGACAGCACCCAAGCCCTGAGTTCAAACCCCATGACTGATATTCCCCCTCCCCAAAAAAAGAGAACTAAGAAGCAAACATATTCATGATAAACACATTAGCCACAGGCATAGAATCAGAATGCAACCCACACGTGCTCACACCCACCCTGCCATCCCACATTTTCTTCTCTCACCCAGGAAAGAAGCAGAGCTCTAGTTCAGAAGAGAAACTGAGATACAAGGAGAGAGACCCTGACACCCCAGAGGTCAAATGGACAATGCTGGAACCAAAATGCAAAACCTAGTTTTCTGTATCCAAGAAAGATTGCTAAAAATGCCACTTCTACACACTATATTTCCTAGCTGGAGTCTCACTTCCTTTGCATAATAACCAGGAGACAGGACCCTAAGTCACCCTTAACCTCCCTCTGTGTGGTGCCACCCCCCCCCACTCACCCTGGCTGCAGTCTGGGTCCAGAATGACCCAGACAGAGTCCAGGTCACTATGTCCTGGATGGAAAGGCAGGCCCAGGGCCTGGCTCAGCCTTCCAAGCAGCAGCACAATTCATGGAAATTAAGGGACAGGTCAGGGAATTTCTGTTTTTCTAAGCCTGGGGTTAGTTTTGCAGGGTGGGTAGGGTACCATCTTTTTCCCAGGCCAGCCAATCTGGGCACAAAGGACCAGGGAACAGATAGGAGCCCATACCTGGATGGCGGAAGGCAGCAGCTCTGATGGAGAAGGCAGTTAGACTATATTGGAAATGCCAGTGTGTGGGCATGCACTTTCCTTCCCTAGGCAGAAAAACTGATTCCTTTGTCTAGGTGCATTTTTATTTGATTGGCCATGGCCTAAATTGCTGAGACCTAAGTGAGTTCAACCATGTGAAGAGAGAGAGAGAGAGAGAGAGAGAGAGAGAGAGAGAGAGAGAGAGAGAGAGAGAGAGAGAGAGAGAGAGGAAGGAGAGTGCGCCTCTCTCTGACAAGGCAAGTCAGGCATTTGGTGGCTCACACCTCTAATCCTAGCTACTCAGGAAGTTTAGATCTGAGGATCTGGGTTCAAAGCCAGCCTGAGCTGGAAAGTCTCTTACCAACAATAACAACAACAAAAAAAAGGCAGGAAGTAGAGCTGTGGCTCAAAAAGTTCAAGGACAGGGCCGGGCGCATAGCCTAGTGGTAGAGTGCTTTTCTAGCTTGCACGAAGCCCTGGTTGGATTCCTTGGTACCACATACTCAGAAAAAGCCAGAAGTGGTGCTGTGGCTCAACTGGCAGAGCTCTAGCCTTGAACAAAAAGTGTCCAAGCAGGACTGGGCGTTTGGCCTAGTGGTAGAGTGCTTGCCTAGCATGCACGAAGACCCAGGTTGGCACCACATACATAGGAAAAAAGTTGGAAGTGATGCTGTGGCTCAAGTGGTAGAGCTCTAGCCTTGAGGAAAGCCCAGGGACAGTGTCAGGACATGAGTTCCAGCCCCAGTTCAAGGACGGCCTGGCACCATTGGCTCCCATTTATTATCCTAGGTATTCAGGAGACTTAAATCTGAGGATCAAGGTTCAAAGCCAGCCAGCTTGGACAGAAAAAAAAAAAAAAAAAAAAAAAAAGCAGAGAGACACTTAACTCCCGTTAACTACACAGAAAAAGCCCGAAAGTAGCATTGTGGCTCAAGTGATAGGCGCTAGCCTTGAGAGGAAGAAAAAATAAAAAATCAAGCTCAGGGACAGCACCCAGGCCCTAAGTTCAAGCCCCTGCCCCACCAAAACATTTAAAAAAAATTTTTTTTTAAAAGGATTCTTCAGTCTTTTGCCTAACATGCATGAAGCCCAGTTTCGAGTCTTCCATACCACATACACAGAAAAAGCTGGAAGTGATGCTGTGGTTCAAGTGGCAGAGTGCTAGCCTTGAGAAAAAAGTGTCCAAGGTCCTGAGTTCAAGCCCCAGGACAGGCAAAAAAAACCCACAAAAAACAACAACAACAAAACAATCCACAGGGGATTGGCAGAGACAGAGAGAGAGAGAGAGAGAGACAGAGAGAGAGAGAGAGAGAGAGAGAGAGAGAGAGAGAGAGAGAGAGAGAGGCTCATGTGTACTATCTGCGTTCTGGGCTCACCTCACCTGAAATAGCAGGTTGGGGACAGCCTGGCTTGGGCTTGTAGCGAAAGCGCCACCTAGCGTCTACTGGGGAGCAGTGAGTGGTATCCAACAGAATGAACACTAAATATTCTTAAGCTTTCTGGAGGTTTATAAACACCTCCCTCCACCCACCTTCAAGCCCCAAGTCCTTGGAGCTTCCATTCTCAGTGCCTGAGGCCTGGGGCAGAGCACATCTCGTGAGAGTCACAAGTCTAGTAAACATCTCCTGACTAGATGATGCTGGTACAGGACAAGGTCTCAGATTGGCCAGTAAGTTAAGTTGGGCAGTGCTCTGCCCCAGGCCAGGCCTCAGTTCTCTGTATTTTTTTTAAGAGATGCCAAAGATCTCCTGATACATCTAGAACAGCACAGACAATCCTGCTTTCTGCATTCCTTTAGATTGTGAAATGGGAGTGTGTGGGGGATGTTGAAGGAGTTTTTCCTATGCAGAGCTGGTCACTGGTAGCCCATGTCTGCCATGCTACTTACTCAGAGACCTGAGAATTGTGGTTCAAAGCCAGCCCTGGCGGTAAAGTTCATAAGACTTTTATTTTATTTTATTTTATTGTCAGGGTTACAGTTCCATACGTAAGGTAATGAGTACATTTCTTGTTGAATATTGTTGCCCGCCCCTGTTTTTCTTCTACTTTCCCTCCCCCACCACCTCCCTCCATGAAACTCTTCTCTCCAATTTACCAGCAAAAATAAAAATAAAAACAGAAGTGGAGCTGAGGCATAAGTAAGAGCACCAGTCTGGAGTGAAAAAGATAAGGGACAGCACGCAAACTTTGAGATGAAGCCCTAGGACCAGTACCAAAAAATAACATTAAAAAAAGTCAATAAAGAAAAAGAAAAAAAAGAAAGAAAGAACAAGCTGGACACTGATGGCTCACGCCTCTCATTCTAACTACTCAGGAGGCTGAGATCTGAGGATCAAAGTTCAAAGACAGCCTGAACAGGAAAGTCTGTGAGACTTTTTTCTCTAATAAACTACTCAGAAAAAGCCAGAAGTAGGGCTGTGGCTGAAGTGGTAGAGCAGTAGCCTTGAGCTCGGAGAGGCTCAGGGACAGCACTTAGACTCTAGAGCCTGGGGACTGGAGGTAGGAGAGGAGAGAGCTGGGCTTTGATGACTCGTGCCTGTAATTCCAGCTACTCAGGAGGCGGAAATAGAAGGATTGAACTTTGACAGAAAAGTCCATGAAATTCTTATTTACAATAAATTAACAAAAAAAAAAAACAACAAATGGAGCTGTGGCTCCAAGTGGTAGCTCAGAAACAGAGCCCAAGGCCAGCATACACACACACACACACACACACACACACACACACACACACACACACACACGACATTCAGTCTGGCCTGGGACTCCCAGGAGAGGCCACCAACTCCCTCATGGGGTATCCTGCTCATCTTGCTGAGTTCTGACACAGTCTTCTTCCCTGGAATGATGCCTATATCATTTAGGAATCTCTAAATCGGTCCCCTAAGGCCACATCATATCTAACTCTTCTTTCATAAACACAGCCTTTCATGGACCTAGACAAATCTCCTTCGAGATCTATTCTTTTTTTTTTTTTTTTTTTTTTGCCAGTCCTGGGGTATGAACTCAGGACCTAAGCACTGTCCTTGGGCTTTCTCAAGGCTAGAGCTCTACCACTTGAGTGGTATCCCCATTTCCAGCTTTTTCTAGGTATGTGGAATCAAACCCAGGTCTTCATGCATGCTAGGCAAGCACTCTACCACTAGGCCAAATTCCCAGCCTGAAATCTTTTCTTCTGTGTGGACAAATAACCCTGTCTCTAAATGGGTCTCTCAAGAGGCTTTTATGGAAGTCTAATCTCTGTTGATTTCTAGAATATGGTCGTTCACTCATTTAACATAGTTTGTATGTGTATACCACTCCTGGGTCTTGAACTCAGGTCTGGGAACTGTCCCTTAGTTTTTTCATTCTATCACTTGAGTCATAGCCAGGCTTTTTGGTGGCTGATTGGAGGTAAGAGTCTAATGGATTTTCCTTCCCTGGCTTTGAACCCTGATCCTCAGATCTCAGCCTCCTGAACAGCTAGGATGACAGGCAGGAGCCACGGGTGCCTGGCCTGGCCTCCTGTGTTTCTTGATAGGCTCCATCTAGCATATTCCCCAGGCCAGCTTTGAATAGCCTGGCATCTGAGGAACACAATCTTCACTTATATAAATGGTTAAAAAAAGGGCTGGGAGTTGGCCGGGAGTTTGGCCTAGTGGTTAAAGTGCTTGCCTAGCATGCATGAAGACCCGGGTTCGATTCCTCGGTACCACATACATAGAAAAAAGCCGGAAGTGGTGCTGAGGCTCAAGTGGTAGAGCTCTAGCCTTGAGAAAGTCCAAGGACAGTGCTCAGGCCCTGAGTTCAAGTCCCAGGACTGGCAAAAAAAAGGGTTGGGAGCGTGGTCTAGTGGTAGAATGCTTGCCTAGCATGCAGGAAACCCTGGGTTCAATTCTTTAGTACCACATCTACAGCTGGAAGTGGAACTCTGGCTAAAGTGGTAGTTGAGTAAAAGAAGCTCAAAGACAGTGCCCAGGCCCAAGGACTGGGAAAACAACAAACAAACAAATAGATAACCCCCCCCCAAAAAAAAAATCTCAAATAGGGCTGGGAGCATGGCCTAGTGGTAGAGTGCTTGCCTAGCATGTACAAAGCCCTGGGTTCAATTCCTTGTGTACCACATACACAAGAAAAGCCAGAAGTGGTGCTGTGGCTCAAGTGGTAGTGCACTAGCCTTGATCAAGGACAGTACTCAGGCCCTGAGTTAAAATCTCAAGTAGAACATGTCTGAGGCTCCCAGAAGTTCAATGGTATGAGGGAAGGTGATTTAATCCTCTGGGCTGACTTCAGAGCCTCCTGACCAAGCTGCTACTTCTAGAATGAGTGATTCACAAACGCCACAGCCCAAGTGGTTTGGTAATGCCAGGCCCAAGTCTAAAGTGAGGGCATTAACGGGCTCATGGCTGGTATAGTCACCTAGGCTGGTGAAAGGCTAGATCTTATAACACCTTATAGCCACTGAGATGCTTCATTGCCTGGCACAGAAGGTGCCTGATAAATAAGCATTAGTTGAACTTTGTCAAGGTAGAGGGGACCAGTGCTGGGGTCACTGAGAAAGACATTTCAAGTGTGAAGAAGGAAGTTGAATTCCATCACGAGCAACTGCAGTGTTTTGGAGAAAGGTAAGGTCGGATCTGAGGAAGCCAGAGACACAGCTGATCTGATCTGAACCCAAACCAAGATCTCAGGGACGGTGGGGGAGGGCTCAAACTGTTGGAGAGTCAGAAAAAAGCCAGCAGAGAAAAGCCTTGAATAAAAGCTCGTCAAACTGTTCACTGCCAAGGCGTGTGGCAGAGGAAATAAAAAGCCACCTCAGGGCAGGGCTCTGAGAGGTTGGTCTGGGGCCCAGGGCAGATGGGGTTGAGGCGAGGACTAGAACCAGGGCCCAGCTGC
Organism: Megascapheus bottae; assembly: GCF_031878675.1. Classification (NCBI taxonomy): domain Eukaryota; kingdom Metazoa; phylum Chordata; class Mammalia; order Rodentia; family Geomyidae; genus Megascapheus; species Megascapheus bottae. Next base: position 2,360,217 of record NC_143538.1, on the reverse strand, counting down.
TGGCAAGCTGGGCCAGCCCAGCCCATGTCAGCCCAGCCAAATTTTTGAGTTATATCAGGAGAAAGAATCTGTTCTGAAAACTCGCCCATCTCTGCATATTTGCATATTCTATTTTGGGGTCTCTCTTCCCTTTTTTTTTTCCCTCTCCCCTTTAGCTTCCTAGACAAGTTCTCGTGATCTATTCCAAGTTCACCTCTGCTGAACTGCAGAGGCTCTCACGTCCTAATTCCCCCCTGCAAACGGCTCCCTTCTGCCCGGCCAGCAAGCTTTTACAGAGTTCTCTGCCCTCCCTGGCCTCCCCTGCCAGCTTGGGAGGGAGGCTTTTGACCTTGGGCTCCAAGGTCACAGCTGCCTCTAACAAGGTCAAGGCCAGCCCTTCCCTTACTAGGTTCATCTGTAGTAGCCACTGATCTGTCCTTGTTTCTAGAACCTTCCATCCCTCCACTTTGATGACATCTATTCTTTTTTTTTTTTCCTACCAGAAAAGTCTCCCTCCCTCCCGCCTTCTCTTCCTATAGTCTAACTCCTTAGTGGGTATCCTCTTTCCTCCATTTCCTTGAAAAGCTAGAATTACCTCAGCCAAGCAAACAGGACGAGCTTTGAATAGAAAACGTCCTGCTCACTGTCTCCACCCAAGGACACTCACCTGACGGGAGGACTTCCAGCCTGGCAGTCCCCTGACATTTCAGGAGACAAAGTGTCCAAATCCAGTCCTAGATCCCAAATCTACCCACTCAGCACCTTCTCCCCGCTCACATCCTGCCTCCTCCCCTCTCCCCCGCCCCCAGATCGGGTCCATCCTTCTTCACACTTCTCATTCTCCCACCCCTGCAGCACTGGAGGTCCCCGCCATCTGGAGATGTGAACCTTCGAAGTGGTCGCCCACCCCGCCTCACTTCCCACCGACTCAGCCTCCACACAGCTGTCAAATTGCAACTCACACACAAATTGAGTCCCTGCTTTCAGCTATTCCAGGGGTGTTTTGGCTCTGTGTGTGTGTGCGCGTGCACACGGGAGAGTGCATGCACATGCGTGTTGGTCCTAGGGCTTGAACCCAGGGCCTAGATGCTGTCCTTAAGTTTCTTTTGCTCAAGGCTAAGGCTCTACCACTTGAGGCACAGCTCCGTTTCTCTCCCTACCCCACACATACTTTGGTGCTTAATTGAAGCGTTTTAAGGACTCTCTTGCCTGGGGGCTGACTTTGAATGTCAAGCCTCAGATTTCAGCCTCCTGAGTAGCTGGGATTACAGGAGTGAGCCCTCAGTGCTCTGTCCAACGGACAGACTTTCCTAAAATGCACATTTGATCTCTTCCCTGGTTGAAGTTCTATTCCCTAACCACCACCCCCCACCACCCCCGCAGCCTTCAGGCTGGGTGCCACCGCCTTACATGGCACCTGTCATTGCACTAACCTAATCCCTCCACACTCAAACACGACCTCTGCCCCTGACTTCTTCACCTTCCAGATCTCAGCTTTCTCCACGCAGCTTCTCCCAAGTTCCTTTTCCTGGGATTCTCCACCCCCAATGCCCTGACCCACTCCATACCCCTGTCCCACCTAGCTCCTGGCCTTGCTTCACCCAGTTATGACATGTTTATCTCGCCATCCTCGGAGCTCTGAGAGTTGGATACCATTCATCTACCTGGCTCAAGGGCTCGCCATGCTTGTTCAGAGGCTACAAGGGGCACTGGGAGGAAGAAGTCCTTTGGCAAACAGCATGTTCAGCGGGCCACTTTATCAGCCCCAACACACACTGTTGAAAACAAGGATGCCTACAGCCAGGCGCTGGTGGGCTCACGCCTGGCATGCTAGCTCCTGGGGAAGCTGAGATCTGAGGATTGTGGTTGGAAGCTGGCCCAGGGAAGTATGCATTTAAACACCAGAAAAGTTGGAAGTGGGGATGGAGCTCAAGGAGGAGAGTATTAGCCTTGAGCAAAAAAACTCAGAAAACAGGACACCCAGGTTCTGAGTTAAACCCCAACTGGAACAAAAGGACAGAGGGAGGCAGGGAGAGAGAGAGAGAGGAGAGAGAAAGCAGCCAGGGCCAGGAGTTTGGCCTAGGGGCAGAGTGCTTGCCTAGCATGCACACAAAGACTGGGGTTTGATTCCTCGGTACCACATACATAGAAAAGCCAGAAGTGGTGCTGTGGCTCAAGCGCTAGCCTTGAGGAAAGCCCACGGACAGTACCCAGGCCCTGAATCCAAGCCCCAGGACCGGCAAAATAAATAAATGATAAAAAGGAGCAGAGCCAATGAGTCAAGCCTCCAGAGGAAAGAGCTGACAAAAGAGGGAAATAGGGTCCAGCTCATTTCTGGAAATGCGTGTAACTGACATCAGAAGTTGGTTATTCTGGGAGGGTAAGAGAGGGCAGACATGAAGGGACAAAGAATAAACTAATATATCAGTGGTGCTCGCTGGACATTATGCGGAAAATGAGCCATATACTTATGGGGTGGGGACAGGAGGGAAAAGTGGGAGAAAGCCAAGGGAAGGGTGACATGGTCCAAATAGAAATGGGTAAGGTGGCTCACACGTGTAATCCTAGCTACTCAGGAAGCTGAGATTTGAGGGTCTCCGTTCAAAGCCAGCCCAGGCACTAAAGTCCATGAGATTTTTTTTTGCCAGTCCTGGGCTTGAGCTCAAGGCCTGCGCACTGTCCTTGGACTTTCTCAAGGCTAGAGCTCTACCACTTGAGCCTCAGCACCACTTCTGGCTTTTATCTATGTATGTAGTACCGAGGAATAGAACCCGGGTCTTCATGCATGCTAGGCAAGCACTTTAACCACTAGGCCAAACTCCCGGCCCGTCCATGAGATTCTTATCTCCAATTAACCATGAGAGGCACTGTGGCTCAAGGGGTAGGGCGGTAGCCTTGAGCTGAAGAGCTCAGAGACACTGCCCAGGCCCAGAGTTCAAGTCCCACAACTGATAAAAGAAAGAGAAAAATAAATGTATTCATTAGCTGACATATGTAACTATTACCTCTCTGTGCGTCACCTTTATAATTTAAAAATACATGAGAGCCGGGAGTTTGGCCTAGTGGTTAAAGTGCTTGCCTAGCATGCATGAAGACCCGGGTTCGATTCCTTGGTACCCCACATACATAGCAAAAAGCCGGAAGTGGTGCTGAGGCTCAAGTGGTAGAGCTCTAGCCTTGAGAAAACCTAAGGACAGTGCTCAGGCCCTGAGCTCAAGCCCAGGACTGGCAAAAAACAAAAAAACAAAAAAAAACAAACAAACATGAAAGAATAAAGTTGGTAAAAAAAAAAAAAAGAATAAAGTTGGTTTCAGCACCAATACCCCACATTGTGATGAGCAGGGGAGCAGGGGGGAGGTGTGTAGTGCTGTGACCAGCTCTGGACAGAGTACACAAGGAAGCAAAGGGCTATGTCAGCCCTATGTGGCCACCACAAGCCAAAAGCACATCACTGGCTTGGATGCAGGAGACATTGAGTTCGAGGACAGAGCCTCTTGGACTGTGCTACTGACCACAGGGCTACTGACCACAGGGCAAGACTTGGACCACTGAGGCCCTGGGAGGGTTCTGGGTCTTTTCTGCCACTGTTTTCCATGCTAGCCCTAAGATTGTGAAGCAAATGCAGACTTTACAAATTATGCAGAAGGGGTGAAGACCAGTGGACCGCTGGGTCACAGCTGGCACAATGCACTCTTCAAGGTCACTGATGAAGTGGAGGTCATCCATAGAAAAGGACAAGGAGATGCTGGGGGCCCGACACTGGGAGAGCAGACCAAAAAGCCATCACTGCTGGCCTCTGTGACTGAAATTCTGCTTAAAAAAAAAAAAAGGGGGGGCCGGGAGTTTGGCCTAGTGGTCGAGTGCTTGCCTAGCATGCACGAAGACCTGGGTTCAATTCCTCAGTACCACATACATAGAAAAAAGCCGGAAGTGGTGCTGAGGCTCAAGTGGTAGAGCTCTAGCCTTGAGAAAGTCCAAGGACAGTGCTCAGGCCCTGAGCTCAAGCCCAGGACTGGCAAAAAAAAAAAAAAACAACAACAAAAAAGAGGATGTGCAAAGGCCAAATGGCTATGACAGGGATGGTTGAGATGATGTGGGTGGATGAGAACCCGGAGTGCCTTTCCACCCAGGCCTTTTCCCAAATGAGCCCGGCCATGGTGAGAGGCCTAGGAACCTGTCACATGGCGTGCAGAGGCACAGAGGCCCTGGTCCTGTTGGTTCTTTCACAGCTCATGTACTGACCCCTTCAGGACAGAGGAGGCCCTGCCACTCACGACTAGATTCTGGCACTGGTTTAAGAATAAGCATCACCTGGGCACTGGTGGCTCAGGCCTGGCACCCTAGCTACACAGGAGATGAGATCTGAGGATCACGGCTCAAAGCCAGACTGGGCAGAAAAATCTGTGAGACTCCTATGTCCAAGAAGCCATCAAGAAGTGAAGAGATGAACCGTGGCTGAAATGGCAGAGCGCCAGCCTTGAGTGGAAAAGCTCAGGGACTGTATCTGGGCCCTGACTTCAAGCCTCAGGATGGGCAAACACACACACACGCACACACACACGGATCCAAGAGCATTCTATAGAGGAGATCAGGGCAGAGACAAAGACACTTTCAGAAGTCTTGGGGAAGAAGCCAGGTCACATGCAAGACTAGCTTCCCATTTCCCCTGGCCATTCCTAACGGGGTACAGCTCCAACAGAGCAGCAACCCTGAAGAACAGTGGCAGCATGGGCGGGTCCCCCCAAATTACCAACATCCGAGGGGGGGGGGTGAGGGGACGACTGGTAGAAACTTGTCCCAAAAGCCACACTGGCGACCACCCAGCATGCCTTGGATCCTCTGTTCTCTGCCAAGACCAGGAGCCAGCCCTGCCCCTCTGCCTCCACCAGCTTTCACCACCCAGGATGACCAAGCGCACTGGACAAGGCAGGCTAGTTGAGCATCAGGTGTATATTGGGGGGTGGGGGGAGTTTTGTGAGCGCGGCCTCTGCCGCTTGCTCAGGCTGAGCTGGGAGTTCATGGGGCTCCCCCTGCAAAGATGAGCTCCAGGGCGGCCTGGATGTCGCCGCCTGTGGCCTGCAGGGCCCGCAGACTCAGCTCGTCATCCTGGATGCCCATGTCACGCAGCTGCTGCAGCTGAGGCCGCCACTGGCTCTGTGGAAAGATGAGAAGGCAAAAGGCGGTGAGCTGAGCTGTCCCCCAGAGTGAGGAGGGGAGGTGGGAGGCCCCAGAAATGGGCCAGGCTGCAAGGCAGGCTACAGATTAAGAGAGTAAAGGTTTTCCAGTGAAAGAAATCAAGAGAGGTGTGTGTGTGTGTGTGTGTGTGTGTGTGTGTGTGTGTGTCTCAAATGGTGGCGTGCCTGCTTAAGGTCCTGAGTTCAAGTCCCAGCACTAACAAAAAAAAAAAATCAAAGGAAGGCATATGGGGCTAGGAGTATGGGAGGGAAGCCTAATGGTAAAGTGCTTGCCTAGCATTCATGAAGCCCTAGATTCCATTCCTTGGTACCACATACACAGAGAAAGCCAGAAGTGGTGCTTTGGCTCAAGTGGTAGAGTGCTAGCTAGTCTCAGGGCTCAGGTCCTGAGCCTATGCCCAAGACTGAAAAACAAACAAACAAACAAAAACTACTCAGAAATACCTGGAAGTGGTACTGTGGCTCAAGTGGTAGAGTGCTTGCCTTGAGCACAAAGAGGCTCAGGGACAATGCCTAGGCCCTGAGTTCAAGCCCCAGAACTACCACAGGGAAAAAATAAATAACAACAAAAGAAACTTGGTGCCAAAAGAAAAAACAGCTAGGTGCTGGTGGCTCACACCTGTAATCCTAGCTACTCAGGAGGCTGAGATCTGAGGATTTTGTTTTGAAGCTAGACAAGGAGGAAAGCCCATGAAATTCATTCATTCATTCATTCATTCTTTCTTTCTTTTCTTTTTTCTTTTTTTTTTTTTGGCCAGTCCTGGGCCTTGAACTTGGGCCTGAGCCCTGTCCTTGGGCTTCCTCAAGACTAGAGCTCTATCACTGGAGTCACAGCACTATTTTTGGCTTTTTCCTATGTATATAGTACCAAGGAATCGAATACAGGACTTTGTGCATGGTAGGCAAGCACTCACCATTAGGCCAAACTCATGGCCAAGTCCATGAAATTCTTATCTGTAATCAAGACTCAGAGATAGCTGGAAGTGGGACTGTGGCTCAAGTGGTAGAGTGCTAGCCGTGAGGCCAAGGAGCTAAGGGACAGTGATCAGGCCCCAAGTTCAAGCAAAGCCCTACAACTGGCCAAAAAAAAAAAAAAAGGCTGAGGACATGCTTCAAATGGTAGAGCACCTGCAGCAAGCTTAAGACCTAGAGTTCAAACCCTAGTAGTAACCCCCAGAAAACAAACCTAAAACCCAAACAAATACAAATAACTAGGTTTTTTTAAAAAATATGGTAAGTAGAAAGTCTTACCCACTCCTACCTCAAGACAACAAATTTTATTTCCTTGAGAAAATACAAATAGTTATGCCTATGTTTATCCTTTTCTTATCCTGTTCTATATTCTTCTTTACTCCTTGGGTTTTTTGTTTGGTTTCTTCTTTTATGTAATCAATTTACCCTGGAGAACTTCCCGTGCTGGGGTAGAGAGTGGTGCTGGGGTTTGAACTCAGTCTCACCTAGCCAGGCAGGAGCTCTACTGCTGAGGCATGCCTCCAGCTCTGTTTTGCCACTGGTTATTTCGGTTAGGGACTTCCCCGGACCCCACCCAGGGTGTGTGCCTGGACTTTAATTGGCTGACTTCAGACTAGTTATTGTGGAGGGTTCACAGGCACACACCATCACATGCAGCTTCCCTCCTGTGACCTTTCTGCCTAGGCTGGCCTCAAACTGTAGGTCTATGGGTTGAGAATGAGGGGTGAGGAGTGGAGGGGCTGGGAGGGAGGGTCCCCTGAACTTTTTCCCCAGTTGCCTCAAACTGAACTCCCAGTATTTTAGCCACCCCAGTAGTTGAGGAATATAGGCATAAGCCAACACAAACTTCTTTCTTTTTCTTTTTTTTCGGTCAGCCCTGGGGCTTGAACTCTGGGCCTGGGTGTTGTCCCTGAGCTCTTCAGCTCAAAGTTTACTGCCCTACCCCTTGAGTCACAGCACCCCTTCCAGTTTTCTAGTGGTTAACTGGAGATAAGGTTCTCACAGTCGTTAGTGCCCAGGCTGGCATTGAACCTCAATCCTCAGATCTCAGCCTCCTGAGTAGCTTGGATTACAGGCCTGAGCCATGCTGGCAGTCACAAAAACTTTTTGTTTTGTTTTGCCAGTCCTGGGGCTGGAACTCAGGGCCTGGGCACCATCCTTGGGCTTTCTCAAGGCTAGTGCTCTGCCAGTTGAGCCACAGCACCACTTCTGGCTTTTTCTGTGTATGTGGTACTGAGGAATAGAACCAGGGTCTTCGTGCATGCTAGGCAAGCACTCTACCTCTAAGCCAAACTCCCTACCCCATGTTTTTTTCCTTTTAGATAGGTTCTTACTGTGTAACTCAGATGGGCCTTGAAATTGAGATCTTCCTGCTTAACTTCCCAGGTACTGAGGTTAAAGTACATGCTTCCAAACCCGGCAACAAAGAACTTTGTAAATAATCATATAATATTCCAACCCAATCTGGGCTGAAATTTCTAGACCTCCATATATCAGGAAGATTTTTGCCCTTGAACTTGGATCCACGCCCAGAATACACATGTGCAGTGTTCTCGGCGCTTATTGAGTAAATGAATGAATGAATGAATGAATGAATGAATGAATGCTTGACTGTAACCACCATGATAATCCGAGTCAAGAGGTAAAGAGCTGGGCTGCTGGTGGCTCATGCCTGTCCTCCTAGCTCCTCAGGAGGATGAGATCTGAGAGTCTCAGTTCAAATCTAGCCCAGGGAGGAGAAGTCTGTGGATACTCTTATTCCTCATTAAACAGCAAAACGACAAAGGTGGAGCTGTGGCTCAAGCAGTACAGTGCCAGCCTTGAGCCAAAAAGCTAAGGGAACAACACCCGTCCCCTGAGTTAAAGCCCTAGGGCTGGCACCAAAACAAAACAGGGCGTGAAGGTGTGGCTCAGATAGTAGATTGAAAGCAGAAGCATCACACACTGAGTTTGAGCCCAAGTCCTGGGTGGGGGAAACAAACCCAAAGAGGCTTCACAGAAACCAGGAAGTATGCAGGACTGACCTGGAGGCTGGGCTGTCCTGAGGCCTGCAGGGCGTGCTGGAGGGCCTGGCTGAAGAGGTCGTTGGTAATGGGTGTCCCTGACTGGACACCAGAGGACATGGGGGAAGTCCCGGAGGAATGGCCCTAGAGAAAAAGGAGCAGTGAGTGTCTCCCTGAGAGCCAGTCACTAGATATAGCACTGACAGCACACTACCCACAATGCTCCTGGGGTACTTCACTCCCATGGGGCCACTGTGAGACAAAAGTACCCAAAGTACACAGGCAGGAAATGGATCCATTCTCTTTCACTTCAGGGAAATGGACAGGGAATTCCCAAGACAGGACCCCATGGCCCCAGGACTGGGGGAGACAGTAGTGCTTAAGCCAGTGATTCCTAAACTACTGAGGACAAAGCAGGAAGGACTGGCCAGGCCTGGGCTAAACCCTGAGGTTGCCTTGTCTGTAGGGCTCTGCTAAGTGCAGATCTAACAATGGGGTAGGCAAAGGCCAATGTGTTCTACCCCCAAGGTACAGAGGGGTAACCACCCCTTTGAGGCCCATCCTTGCCCACTCCAGGTCTCTCTCCTACCTGGGTGCCAGGGGTCGGTGTGTGGGAGCTGCTCTCCGGTGTGCTGGCCAGGGCCAGAGCGGTGGCCAGCTCACTCTGGGTTATGGGCCGGGGCCCAGCTGCCCCACTGTACCCGAGAGAGGCTGGGCGGGAGCTGGGTGTGCTGCTAGAGGGCGTAGACCGAGTGCTCTGAAAGATGGCACCTACAATCAGGGGGGAGGCACTTGGGAAGGTCCCAAGAACCCCACCCTATGCCAAAACAGCCTGGGGTGACCCTCCGATCTCCCAAAGGCGCCCAGGTCCATTTCCCAGCCCTGGTAGTGTCACATCACAGGGAGGGCTCCATTCCCAGCCCCTTCTCCCCTGGAAGGCCAGCAGCCAGGCTACTCACCGGGTGAAAGTCATCTTCCTCATCTGAGAGCCCTTCAAACAGGAAGCCACCTGGAGGAGAGGGGACAGACTCCAGGAGGGAGGAACAGAAAGGCCCAGGCGCGGCTCCAGATCACAGCTCCAGCTCCTCTCCAAATTCCTACCTCCTCTCTCCCCTTGGAAAATTACAGGACAGATGCACTTCCTGACTCAAACTGAGAGCTCCAAGGAACGCCCTCTGCCAACACTATACATAGCTGCTGAGGAAAGCGAATCCCTGGGCCAGTACCAGCGCCTCGGGGGCCTTACCTGGCATCTCCCGGTACGAGCTGGACGGCACGCTCCGGGAAGAGGACTCGGCTCCTGGCATTGGGGTGCTGCCTGCTACCGAGTGCAGAACCAAGATAATCGCATTGACCAACGCTGGGTGAGCGGGCACCAGCCTAGAGCGGGGGGCAAGAACCAAGCTCAGGTCACATAACTATGAAGTGAAGAGCACGGTAAGTGTGGGTGGCTTACACCTGACGTCCAAACTATTAAGGGGGCTGAGATCTCAGGATCATGGTTCAAAACCAGCTCAGGCACAAAAATCCATGAGACTTTTTTGTCGGTCGAGGGGCTTGAACTCTGGGCCTGGGCATTGTCCCTGAGCTTTGCAGCTCAAGGCTACCACCCTACCCCTTGAGCTACTTCTGGTTTTCTAGTGGTTAATTGGAAGTAAGAGTCTTAGACTTTAGTGCCTGGGATGGCTTTGAACCTTGATCCTCATATCTCAGCCTCCTGAGTTGCTAGGATTACAGAGGTGAGATACCACACAAGCCCAGCTCATGAGACTTTTTCTTTCTTTTATTTTTTGGCCAGTCCTAGGGATTAACTCAAGGCCTGGACACTGTCCCTGAGCTGCTTTTGCTCGAGGCTATCACTCTACCACTTGAGTCATGGTGCCACTTCAGCCTTTTCTGTTTATATGGTACTAAGGAATTGAACCCAGGGCTTCATGTGTGCAAGGCAAGTACTCTATCACTAGGCCATACTCTTAACCCCTACTTCTAATTTTATAAAGCCAGAAGTGGAGGTGCTGGTACTCTACCACCTGAGTAGAGCTCCAGCCTGGAGAGAAAAAGCTAAAGGACAGCATCAAAGCCCTGAGTTCTAGCCCAAGGGCCCCACCAAAAAAGAAGGCAGGCAGGCAGGCAGATCCTTGTCCAGGTTCATCTGGCTGTAGGTCACAATGACAGGCCTCCACCTATAAGTCTGACACCTCTGCCTCAAACAAGGCAAAGCACACAAGCACACAAGCAGGCTCTGGGCGCAGTGCCCAGCCAAGATGCCAGCCCTATTGCTGGGTGACCTCTGACAGTTCCGCTTTCATCCCAGGGGAACAGAGCTTCCGCTGTCCCTTTCAATACTGTATGGACCTAAACACCAATTTCTTTCCCTAGCCCCCAAAAATCCTTCAAAAGTTCCTATTAGTCAGATGTGGCAGCTCACACCTGTAATCTTGGCAAGCCCATTAGACTCTTATCTCCAATGAACCACCAAAAAGCCTTAAGTGGCTCAAGTGGCAAAAGAAGCTCAGGGATAGCACCCAGGTCTTGAGTTCAAATCGAAAGACCAGCATGCCCCCCCCGCCCCGCCCCGCCAACCCATCTCTCCCTAAAAAGGTTCCTATTAGAGTGTGCAGAGGGGAGGGAATGTGAGACCAGAATGCACTGGGGCCAATATGGAAATGCTGCTGCCAAATCTACGGCTAGGGAGGGATAAACTCTGAGCTCCAAATGGGCCTTCCATGAAAGGGAACTTCACAGCGCCTGGCACATAGAACCCTCCCCTCGAACAAATGCACTGTGTCTTCCACACAGCTTTGCCACCTTCATAATCGGAAGGCAGATTCAGCACAGACCAGGTGAGCCACTGGCTGCCCGGGCAGAATCCATGGGCCATAAGGTGAAGTGATGCCTGTACTTACGTATCCAGCATGTTGGGGTCAGCGAAAACGGAGAAGAGGTCTTTGTCCTGGAGGACCCCTGAAAATGAACAGAGATTCCCTCAGATGATGGGAAGGATCCACGAGGAATGTCCATCTTTTTTTTTTGGGGGGGTGTGCCAGTCCTGGGGCTTAAACTCAGGGCCTGGGTGCTGTCCCTGAGTTCTTTCACTCAACACTAGCTCTCTACCACTTTGAGCCACAGCGCCACTTCCCATTTTCTGGTGGTTCACTGGAGATGAGAGTCTCATGGAGTTTCCTACCTGGGCTGTGACCGGCTTCCTGAGTGGCCAGGATGACAGGCATGAGCCGCTGGAGCCTAGCGACATGCTTCAGTGTTTACACAATGCATACTGACTGTAATGATGGCAGTTGCTCACTCTTCCTGTTTTCCTGTGACCCCTCCTTCCTTCCTTCATACAACGTGAGGCACATCTTCATTACTCTCCCTTTTTCCAAGACCATTGATTCCGGAGCACGCCTCTCCCCCCCCTCCCCCAAGGATTGTCAGAATCTCTTTGGGGCCATTGCCTCCTCCTGCTTTCCTTCCTGTTTCCATCCTTCACCTGTGCTTACCTAGAGCGATGGGGTCACTGCTGAGGCCCGGGGTTGCCACAATGATCTGATCCAGAGATTCCTTATTGCTGAGCATCTTAAAAACCTGCAAGAAAAATGGTGGAAGTGGCTTAGTGTTCCAAGCAGTCCACCCTTTACCAAATGCGCCACTGCCAAAAATCTTCCTCAAGCCAGGCACTGTGGCTCCTGCCCGTAATCCTAGCTACTTAGGAGGCGGAGAATCGAAGTGTAAAGCCAATAGGGCAAAAAAAGTCCATGACACTCTTTTTTTTTTTTGCCAGTCCTGGGCTTGAGCTCGGAGCCTGAGCACTGTCCTTGGACTTTCTCAAGGCTAGAGCTCTACCACTTGAGCCTCAGCACCACTTCCTGCTTTTTTCTATATGTGGTACCGAGGAATCGAACCTGGGTCTTCATGCATGCTAGGCAAGCACTTTAACCACTAGGCCAAACTCCCGGCCCCCCATGACACTCTTTTTTACAATTAACTATACAAAAAGCCAGACCTGGAGCTGCGGCTCAAAGTGGTAGAGCACTAGCCTTGAGCACAAAAGCCCAGGAACAGTGCCCAGGTCCTGACTTCAAGCTCCAGGATTGGGAAAAAACAAAACCCAAAGTGTTCCAACATGTGACCATGGAGGAATAGCTACTAAAGGAGATGAGTCTCTCTTTGCTCTGGGATCGTGGCTTACTGGAAGAAAAATCAGTTAAGAGAAAGAAAAGTTGGGGTGTTAGTGGCTTATGCCTGTAATCCTCCTACCTACTCAGGAGGCTGAGATCTGAGGATCTTGAGTTTTTGGTTTTGTGTTTTGTTTTTGTTGGTTGTGGGACTTGAACTCTGGGCCTGGGCTCAGTCCCTGAGCTCTTCAGATCAAGGCTACCACCCTATCCCTTGAGTTATAGCACCACTTCCAGTTTTATAGTGGTTAATTGGAGATAAGAATCTCAGGGACAGGGCCAGGAGTTTGGCCTAGTGGTTAAAGTGCTTGCCTAGCATACATGAAGACCCTGGTTCGATTTCTCGGTACTACATACATAGAAAAAAGCCGGAAGTGGTGCTGAGGCTCAAGTGGTAGAGCTCTAGCCTTGAGAAAGTCCAAGGACAGTGCTCAGGCCCTGAGCTAAAGCCCAGGACTGGCAAAAAAAAAAAAAAAAAAAAAAAAAGAATCTCAGGGACTTTAGTGACCGAGCTGTCTTTGAACTGCTATCCTCAGATCTCAGCCTCCTGAGTAGCTAGGATTACAGGCATGAGCTAGGATCCAGTTCTTGAAACCAGCTTGGGCTAGAAAAGCCCATGAGACTTATCTCCAATGAACTACCAAAAAAGCCAGAAGTAGAATGCTGTGGCTTCAGTGTCAGAGTGCCAGCCTTGAGCTCGGGGACCCTGAGTCCCCGAGTCCCGGTCTTAGTATTGGCACAAAAAGAAAAAATGAAAGGGAGGTGGGGGGAAGAAAGTGGGGGGAGAGAAGGAGGGAGGGAGAGGAGAGAAAAAGAAGTAGGAGGGAGGGAGGGAAGAAAGGAGGAAGGGGGAAGAAGGGAGAGGGGGAGGGGGAAAGGGAGAGAGGAAGAGAAGAAGGGAGGGAAGCAAATATGCAATAAACTCCCTCCGCCCCATAGTTCTAATATTTCCAAAATAAAGGCTTGCAGGAGAGGGCCTCCAAGCCCAACCCAGTCTGCACATGATTACATCTGTTGGTGGGAAGTTCACGCTGCACTAATGCTGAGTTAACTCAGCCTGTCAATCCTCCCACGGAGAGACAGCGGCCCATTTCCCCAGGGAGGAACTGTGCGCTAAGGATCCACAGGCTGACAGATGAGCCGCCATCACAGGACAGGACGCCCTTCAGAAATTGTGTAGGAGCCTCTGTAGCTCCCTATTCAGCCCATGAGGCCAGTCTGAGGAGGGGGGATAGCATTATCATTGGAGAGAATGAACAGCCATCACCTGGCGGAGACTAGCTAGCTCTTTGAGGAGAGGGGTGGGGGAGAGACAAGGCTCCAAGGAGGCCCACAGCCACGGCGCAAACTCCCAGAGGAACTCTGGGTTGCCATGGAAATGGCTGCCAGCTCCCACTCTTGGACCCCTCTCGCTCTCCTGCAGTCCCACTCATACTTACCGCCTCCCGGTAGGAGGAGCTGCTGTGCAAGGCGGTGTGCAGCACCCGGAATTCTCTCTGGGCAGCGACTTTGTCCACAGGTTCTGGAGAAGAAGACGTTCAGTGAGCCTACAGGCCCACGCCCTCCCGGATGGAGAAACCCTATGTCAGCCTGACCCTTCCCTCCTCATGCCTGTCATCCCAGTGACTTAGAAGACTGCGGCTCAACGCCAGCCTGGGCAGGCAAGTCCATGAGAAATGAGCTGTGGCTCAAGTGGTAGAGCATCAGTGTTGAATGGAAAAAGCTCAGGGACAGCACCAGGTACTGAGTTCAAGCCCCCGTACCAGCACAAATAAAAAGAAAAAGAAAAGAAAAAACTTTATTAGTAACAGTAGTGTGAAAAACACTTTTTTTTTGGTTGTAGGACTTGAGCTCTAGGCCTGGGCGCTGTCTTTAGTGCCTGGGCTGGCTTTGAACCATGATCCTCAGATCGCAGCCTCCTGAGTAGTTAGGAGGGTAGGCGTGAGCCACTGAGCCTGGCTTGCAATTTCTTTCTTTCTTTCTTTTTAAGAGACAGCCAGTAGATAAACAAATTCAAGCTTCAGCAGCGGGGAGTCTTGTCATTCTCTGTTTATACTTGAAATAGGAAGAATATATAATGTACTCAAAAGACTTTTATGCAGAGATTTGAAAAAAGTGTACTGCAATCTTAACAACATAGCACTCTGCTGACACAATATGTTAAGAGAAAGAAATAGAACGCAAAGTGGTATGCGCATTCTCTGAACTATAAAATGTGTCAGTGTGCATATGGTCTAAGGCTGCCGAGGACAAGGAGAACAGCATTCAGAAGCGTTAGTCTAGGGAAACTAGGTTCTTGTCCATGTTTTCTTTTTCCTTTTTTTTGGCCAGGTTGTGGGCCTTGAGCTCAGGGCCTGAGCACTGACCTTGAACTTTTCTCAAGGTTAGAGCTCTACCACTTGATCCACAGCACCACTTCCAGCTTTTTATCTGTATGTGGTACCAAGGAATCGAACCTGGGTCTTCGAGCATGCTAGGCAAGCACTCGACCACTAGAACAAACTCCCAGCCTCAACGTTTTCTTTAAGTCTTAAAAAACAACAACAAAAAAAGAAAATACAAGAAGCCAGTGGCTCATGACTATCATTCTAGCCCCTCAAGAGGCTGAGATCTGAGGATCATGATTCCAAGCCAGCCCAGGCTCGTCCATGAGCCTCCCTCTCCCCGGGGCGGGGGGCTGAACTCAGTGTCTGGACGCTGTCCCTGAGCCTCTCTGTCCTCAAGGCTAGGGCTTTACCACCTGAACCACAGTGCCACTTCCAGCTTTGTCTGAGTAGTTTATTGGAGATGAGTCTCCTGGACTTTCCTTTCTAATCACGATCCTCAGATCTCAGCCTCCTGAGGAGCTAGGATTATAGATGGGAACCACCAGGTTGCTTCTGTGAGACTCTGACCTCCAATAAACTACTCAAAAAAGCCAGAAGGGGTGCTCAAATGGTAGCGTGTTAGCCTTGAGCACTGAGAGACTCAGGCCCAAGACCAGCCAAAAAAACAAAGTGGGGGGGAGAGGGAGAAAGCGGGTGCTGGGTGAGGTAGCTCACACATGTAATCCTAGCTATTCAAGAGGCTGAGATCTGAGGATCACAGTTCAAAGCCAGCCCAGGTACTAAAGTCCATGAGACGCTTATCTCCAATTAACCACTAGAAAACTGGAAGTGGTGCTATGGCTCAAGGGGTAGGACAGTAGCCTTGATCTGAAGAGCTCAGGGACAGCACCCAGGCCCAGAGTTCAAGCCCCATGACCAACCAGAAAAAGAGAGACAGAGAGAGAGAGAGAGAGAGAGAGAGAGAGAGAGAGAGAGAGAGAGAGAGACAGAGACAGAGAGAGACAGAGAGAGACAGAGGGAGGGAGGGAGAGAGAGGAGAGGAGAGAAGGAGAGGAGAGAAGGAAAAAAGGAGAGGAGAGAAGGAAAAAAGGAGAGGAGAGAAGGAGAAGGAGAAAGAGAGGGAGAGGAGAGGAGAGGAGAGAAGGAGAGGGAGAGAGGGAAAGAGGGAGAGGAGAGAAGGGAGAGGGAGAGAGGGAAAGAGGAAGAGAGTAACAACTGGACTGTTTTTATAATTCAGTAAGTAATTTAAGTATCACCTAATACCATTTCAAATCCCCCTTTGAACCTTAAGGCTTGAGCTTTAAGAACACAGTCACCCTTCCCTTTGGAGATGTTCTAGACACTCTGCCCGTCTGGCTGAGGGCCAGCCCTGGCTCACCTGGTTTCTGATCAGGCTCGGGCCAGGACTTGCGCAGAACGTGCACTGTGGACCCTGGTTGAACACCGTAGAAGTCAAGAGTCTGGTCGTCTTTTAGCTTCCGGCCACAGTAGATCAGATCTGAAAACAAAGAGAGATGTCTGCTTCTGTTTGGCTTCTCAAAATAATCTAGATGGTTTTTAATCTCCCAGTGTATTGGAAAAATGGAGGATATATATACTTTAAAAGAAGATACTGGGCCAGGAGTTTGGCCTAGTGGTTAAAGTGCTTGCCTAGCATGCATGAAGACCCGGGTTCGATTCCTCAGTACCACATACATAGAAAAAATGCCAGAAGTGGTGCTGAGGCTCAAGTGGTAGAGCTCTAGCCTTGAGAAAGTCCAAGGACAGTGCTCAGGCCCTGAGCTCAAGCCCAGGACTGGCAAAAAAAAAAAAAAGAAGATACTATTTGCAGGCACCAGTGGCTCACCATTTGTCATCCTAGATACTTAGCTGAGATCTGAGGATCCCGGTTCAAAGCCAGCCTGGGCAGGAAAAGTCCAGGAGACTCATCTCCACTTAATCCTACTTAATTACAAATAAAAACAAAACAAAACAAAAAAACCCAAGGAGAAGTGCAGGTGTGGCTCAAGTGGTAAAGTGCTAGCCTTGGTAGGAAAACTCAAGTGAAATTAGGAGGCCCTGGGTTCAAGCCTCAGTACCAGCACACATATGCACATACACACAGGAATTTGTAGTTGATTACAGTTGCTTTTTTTGCCAGTCCTGGGCTTGAGCTCAGGGCCTGAGCACTGTCCTTGGACTTTCTCGAGGCTAGAGCTCTACCACTTGAGCCACAGCACCACTTCCGGCTTTTTTCTATGTATGTGGTACCAAGGAATCGAACCCGGGTCTTCGTGCATGCTAGGCAAGCACTTTAACCACTAGGCCAATCTCCCGGCCAGTTGATTACAATTGTTAAGATGGAAGCACCTTTGTGTGTGTGTGCGCGTGTGTGCTGACATTTGAATTCAGAGCTAAGGCACTGTCCCTTAGCTTTTTAGCTCAAAGGTGGTACTCTACTACTTAAACCATAGCTCCACTTCTGGCTTTTTGGTGCTCAATTGAAGATAAGAATGCCAGACTTTCCATCTGTAGCTTCAAATTTTGATCCTCAGATCTCAGCCTACTGAGTTGTTAGGACTGCCAGGCACTTTCATTTTTTTTTTTTCTTTTGCCTTCCTTTCTCATCAACCAAATGAACAAAAATCCATAACCATCCCTCAAAACTTAAAGAATAGAGGCTTGGTATGTGGCTCAGTGGTAGAGTGCTTGCCTAGCATGCATGAAGCCCTAGGTTCGATACCTCAGTACCCTATAAACAGAAAAAGCCAGAAGTGGTGCTGTGGCTCAAGTGATAGAAGATTAACTTTGAGCACAGTGAGGCTCAGGGAAAGAGACAAGCTGAGGCCAAACCCCAGCACCTGCAAAAACAAAAACAAAAGACCTAAAGAATAGACTTAGGACCCTCCCTGATTAAAAATGTCTTCCTTAGTGCCAGCCCAAACTTGGGCATAAAAAAAAAAAAAAAAGAAAAAAGAGGGCCGGGAGTTTAGCTACTGGTAGAGTAATTGTCTAGCATGGGTTTGATTCCTCGGTTCCATATACATAGAAAAAAGCTGGAAGTGGTGCTGTGGCTCGAGTGGTAGAACTCTAGCCTTGAGAAAGTCCAAGGACAGTGCTCAGACCCTGAGCTCAAGCCCAGGACTGGCAAAAAAAAGAAAGAAAAGAGCTCACGCCTGTCATCCTAGCTACTTAAGAGGCTGAGCTCTGAGGATTGCAGTTCAAAGCCAACCTGGGCAGGAAAGCCTGTGAGACTCTTATCTCTAGTCAACTACCAGAAAACTGGAAGTGATGGTGTGGCTCAAGTCAACAACTGAAAGAAAAAAAACAACTCAAAATAACAACAACAACAACAAAAAAGAAGCAGAGCTATGACTCAAGTGGTAGAACCCTAGAATTGAGCAAAAGGACATCAGAGACAGCACCTATGCCCTAATTTTAAGTCAGAGGAGCAACCAAATAAATAAATAAATAAATAAACCCATAAACAACAACAACAACAACAAAACCCAGCTTGCCATGTGCTGGTCTAATCCTAGCTCCTCAGGAGGCTTTGATATGAGGAGTCGAAGCCAGCCTGGGCAGGAAAATCAATGAGACTCTTTTCTCTCATACATTTTCTAAAAAAGCCAAAAATGGAGATGTGGTTCAAGTGATAGAGTGCTAGCCTTGAGCAAGAAGGAGCTCAAGGACAGTGTCCAGGTCTCAAGTTCAAGCCCCAGGACTGAGAGAGAGAGACACAGTTCAACAATATCATAATTAAGGAACTCTTATGAAGTAAGTTATAACTGCACATAACTGCAATGGTGGCCAATAGTTTAGCACTATCTGGATTCTCTGTCTCTCCTTACACAATACCATACTTTGATGTTGAAACAGCAAATTCCAGTCCCTTAATTCCCACCTCCTCCTCAGTATGGTCTCATTAGGGGGCCAGTTGGTCTCTAACTCGTGATTCTTCTCTGTTTCCCCAATGCCAGGATCATCACCACACCCATCCTTTTATAATTCCAGAAGTAGCCTCTCCCAAGAAGAGATCAGAGGATCAGAGGCACAGCCCAACCTCTGTCCCCACAGACTTACCAATCAGCTCTGGGTCTGGCACAGATTCCTGGAGTTTGCCAGCAATTAGCTGCTTTAGAAATGAAATGCTATAGCCACCTAGTGAATATTCGCCCAGTTCTGCCTCTGGCAACTGCAGAATTGACTTTGGAGCAAGTGGCTGGTCAGCCAGCTTCACTGCTAGATGCCAGTCTGAGAGAGACATCCTCTCTCTTTCTCGCTCTCTCTTTCTCCCTGTAAAAGAATACATTTTTTAGTGGTTAAAGGATGGATCACCCCATTCCACTTCCCCTGCGAATAGGCTGAGACAGGATAGAGGAACCTGGATCTCAACTCTCCAGGACTCAGTTTCCTCATCTTGAAAGGAGGTATAAAATACCATTTAATTCAATAAGGTGTTGTGTCGGGCATGAATGACTTACACCTGTAATCCTAGCTAGCTATTCAGGAAGCTGAGATCTGAAGATCATGGTTCAAAGCCAGCCAGGGCAGGAAAGTCCCTAAGTCTTCTATCTTCAATGAGCCAATGTGGTAGAGTGCTAGTCTAGGCCCTGAGTTCAAGCCAAACAACTGACAAAAAGAAAAAGAAAAAGAAAAAGAAAAAGAATTGGGTATAGGGCTGGGAGTTTGGCCTAGTGGTAGAGTGCTTGCCTAGCATGCACGAAGACCCGGGTTCGATTCCTCAGTACCACGTGCATAGAAAAAAGCCAGAAGTGGTGCTGAGGCTCAAGTGGTAGAGCTCTAGCTTTGAGAAAGTCCAAGGACAGTGCTCAGGCCCTGAGCTCAAGCCCAGGACTGGCAAAAAAAAAAAAAAAAAAAAGAATTGGGTGTAATGAGGTTTATCTGAGATCATTTAATATATCCCTTATTTTTCTTCAATGTTTGCTTTAGTTATTTAAATAGTTGTTTTGTTTTTTGCTTTTGTGGGTCATGTGGCTTAAACTTGGCCTGGGTGCTGTCCCTGAGCTCTTCAGCTCAAGGCTACCACCCTACCCTTGAGCCAAGCCCCACTTCCCATTTTCTAGAGGTTAATAGGAGATAAGAGTCTCAGGGTTTTTTTTGTGCCCTGTCTGGCTTTGAACCTTGATCTTTAGATCTCCTGAGTAGCTAGGATTACAGGCGTGAGCCATCACAATACTATTTGAGCCACTGGCTTCACAAATAGTTTTACCACAGTTCTGTGCCCTGCTTGCCTCTCTCTGTCAAAGATCTATGCTAAACTGGGTGCCATGCTCACATTTGTAATCCTAGCTACCCAAGGTTCAGATACAAGTTCAAGATTTGAAGCCAACCCATACAGGCAAGTCCGTAAGAATCTTTAGCTCAAATTTAACCAACCAGCAAAAAAGATATAAGTGGAGCTGTGGTTTAAGTGCTAGAGTAGCAATCAGACTTGAGCACAAAACCAAGCAAGAATGCAAGACCTTGAGTTCAATCCCTACTACCCAAACAAAACACACTGAATAAATAAAAAGCGTCTGTATAACAAGTTCTTGGCTCTCCCTACTTCTACCAAATACATCACTTTATTTTGTGACAGTATCAGGGCTTGAATTCAGACTCTGTTTCAATTTTCTTGCTCAGTAGCTGCCACTTAATCATTTGAGCCATGCCTTCCAGCTTGGGTTTTTTTGTTTTGTTTTGTTTTTTGGCTAGTCTCCGGGCTTGAACTCAGGGCTTGAGGACTGTCCTTGGGCTTTCTCCAGGCTAGAGCTCTACCACTTGAGCCACAACACCATTTCCAGCCTTTTTTCTTTCTTTTTTTTTTTTTTTTTTTGGTGGGTCTTGGGGCTTGAACTCCGCCTGGGCGATGTCCCTGAGCTCTTCAGCTCAAGGCTACAGCCTTACCTTTGAGCCAAGCCCCACTTCCTGTTTTCTACAAGTTAATTGGAAATAAGAGTCTCAGGTCCTTTTGTATCTGGGCTGGCTTTGAACCTAGATCCTCAGATCTCAGCCTCCTGAGTAGCATAGGATTACAAGTGTGAGTCACCATGCTTGGCTCCTGCTTTTTCTATGTATGTGGAACAAAGAAATTGCACCTGGGTCTTTGTGCCTGCTAGGCAAGCACTCTGACCATTAGGCCACACTCCAGGACCCAGCCTGTCTTTCTGCAGGTTAATTAAAGCTGCTCAACTTCTGCTCAGCTGGCTTTTAATCTCCATCCTCCCTCCATGTCTCAGCCTCCCGAATAGCTGGGATGACAGGCTTGAGCCACTAGCACCCCACCACATCATTTTAAAATGCAGATCTAATCATCTTTCTCTGCTTAGAACTCATAATGGCTCCAAACCATCTTTATGAGTCTTAACTTCAGACTCGGCTTCCAAACCCATCCACTCTGTCTACCAGCAGTTTTCTTCCCTAACTACTTCTTCTCCTAACAATGCTCTACTTTCCTCGTCATCTGCCGACTTTGCCTGGAGATTCGCTTTCCTTTTTTGGCTTCTTAGTATTATACACCTACTGAAACCCACACAAATGCAACCTCTTTAAGGAACGCTCTCCACCGCCAGGACTTTGGCCTAGCGGTAGAGTGCTTGCCCAGCATGCACAGAAACCTGGGTTTGATTCCTCAATACCACATACAGGAAAAAAAAAAAAAAAAGCTGGAAGTGGTATTGTGGCTCATGTGGTGGAGCAACAGCCCAAGAACAGTGTTCAAGCGCCTCCTCCCCCAGCCAAAAAAAAGATATGCTCTCCTTCTATCCACCCCCCCACTCCCTGCCCTTCCAAGGCTAAGGATGGATTTACACAGACCTATTTACTTACCAAATCTCCCCTTTCCCGTGTCCTGAACCCTCCCGAATCTGAGAAGCCCTTCTAAGGGAGCCTGAAGCTGGTGCTTAAACCCACCCTCCTAGCTAATCAGGAGGTGAAGGAGGTTCTCGGTAGGAAGCCAACCCGGGAAGGAAAAGGGTGTGTGCCTCTTCTCTCCAACAAACCATGCAAAAGCCAGAAATGGAGCTGTTGAGTGTGGCCCAAGCGGTAGAGCGCCCAAAGCCTGGAGTGTCAAACTCAGGGACAGTGGCTTAGGGGCTTGAGTTCAAGACCCAGGACCCGCACCTTTTTTTTTTTTTCTTTCTTTCTTTCTTTTTTTTTTGGTGGGTCGTGGGGTTTGAACTGGGCCTGGGCGCTGTCCCCGAGCGCTTCGGCTCCAGGCTACCGCCCTGCCCCGGCGCTAAGCCCCACCTCCCGTTGTCCGGAGGTTAGGTGGAGGCGAAGAGCCTCGGGTGCTCGGGTGCCCGGGCTGGCGTTGAACCTCGATCCTCAGATGTGCCTGCTGAGTAGCTAGGGTGACAGACGGGAGCCACCGCGCCCTCGAAGACAGACTAGAGAGATTGACCCCCCCCCACCCCACCCCCCCGCACACCCAGGCCCGGCTGAGTGGCTTCCAGAGAGGGGTAAGGCCCTGCGTGTACCGATCTCACTGCTCCACCACGGGCCTCGACCACACCGAGACCGGCCCCATTTTACAGCTCCCACCCGCCTCCACAGGTCGTAAAGAGGAGACGCGACCCCCCCCACACCTGTCCTCGCGGAACCGGTCACGTAGCGACCCCACGGAACACGCGCGCGCGCGACCCCGAGCCCAGGGCCCCCTCACCCGTCCCGCGGAAGGAACCCGGCCGCACAGTCGCCGGCGTAAACACTCCCTCAGCCCCCTTTGGCCGGAAACCGGCGTCTCGCGCTGCATTCTGGGACTTGTAGTTTCTCACCGCCACCCCCACCTCCGTCCTGGCCCCGCCCCCTGCGGAGAGCAGGTCAGTGAGGGACGCTAGGTTAGAGGGTTTCCGGTTCCGGGTAGGCGTGGTTTCCGGGTTATCCGTAAGCGCGGGTGTGCGAGGTTGGTCCTGTGTCTACGGGAGCAGAGTCCACCTCCCCTTGTAGGCTGACCGGGTCGCCCGTGGAGGTAGGGGGGATCTTGATTTGTGGGTTCCTCGGGAGGGGTGGACGGCGAGGAAAGGACGAACGTCCGTGCTGGGGCCTTGGCGGCGGACCCGCTTCTAAGGTTCCTTCTCCAAGCGGGCGATTTCAAGACGCGCCGCGGGCTTCCCGCCGCCACCTGTGCGCGCGCAGCCTTCGTGCGCGCCTGCTCGCTGATGGCTTGCAGACGATCCACCCTTGAAGAGCTCACCCGCACCCCTAAAATCGGAAGCCGGTGGAAGGCTTATGATTTCTTGCAGGGGATCCATGGGGCTCCCCCGTGAAAGCACCAACCAGAAAAACATGGACACACAGGGGTGGGATCCCAGTTTTAGTGCTGGACACCCCGACAGGGGCCCATTCTAGGCCTGGCGTAAACTGTTTCCTGACGATGAAACTACAGGAAAATCACCCGCCCCACAGTGAGCAAACATTGGGCTGTGGCTCAAGTGGAAGAATGTGCAAAAGAAGGTCAGGAACAGTGCCCAATCCCTGAGTTCAGGCCCCAGGACTGGCAAAAATAAACAGGAGGGAGGGTGGGAGTTTGGTCTAGTGGTAGAGTGCTTGCCTATGTTAAGGAGCAGACTTCTGTGCCTGACCAAGCTGTTTCTGGCTTCTGTACAAAGTATGCTTTGCTAAAAAAATTATTAGATCACTTACTGTACCCTCTCCCCTTGGTAAATAGGTAGTAGCCTCACAAGCTAATCAATAAGCTCCCATCCTGCTGACCAGCCTCCGCAGCTGGCCCTCCTGGTGTGAACAAACAACATGTGCTGACTCAGATAAGGGTCATCTCCTCATAACAAGGGCCGGAGGTATGCGACTCAGCCCGGACACCCTGATGGACCCCATCTGAGCGATGATTGGCCAAGATGTATGATTTGTTCTGAGAGGATTGGCTGCCTGCGTGCAGACCTGGTTGTAATACTTTAAATTTACTGGCTAAAAAGCGTGGGCACTGCTGTAACGGACTACAGGGTTCTACAAAAGGTCATCCCCAAGACAGTTCGGGGCTCTCAGCCACTGACCCGAACCTTGCGGATCTCGAGGTCACGTGTACCTGGGAGCCCGAGCATGCCCGAATAAAATCCTCTTGCTTCTTGCATCCAGTGGTCCGTGTTTGCATCCTTGGGTGCGGGTCTCTGAGGGTCTTACATTTGGAGGTCCCATCGAGACCCACCGAGAACCCCAGCCCAAGGACCACCGGTCCCACCTGGAGGTAAGCCGGCCAGCTATTGTCTTTTGTCGTTTTGTCTGCCTGTTTCCTGTCTGTGTCTGGAAATTGCGCAGCGTCTGTACTATTACGCGTAATAGCTCTGTATTTTGGGCAGCTTGAGAAGGAGTTGACCAGCTTGGACTTCTCCCTTGCCACCCTGGGAGACGTCCCAGGGATCTGGGGGGCCCGATTTTTCGGGGCCCCGGGCGTATCAGAAGGATAAGAAGTGGCAGACATTCTGCACCTCAGAATGGCCGACTTTCAATGTTGGCTGGCCCATGGAGGGGACCTTTAACCTTGAACTTATTTTGCAGGTCAAGTCTCGGGTCTTCAACCAAGGCCCCCATGGACATCCTGACCAAGTGCCTTACATCGTCACTTGGGAAAGTCTAGCCGATGACCCCCCTCCATGGGTAGCCCCCTTTATTAATCCCAAACGTGCTCTTCTCTCCCCTCGGGACCCTCCAATCTCCCCCTCTGCTCCTAGCCCCCCTCCTTCCATCCTTCTGACTCCAGCACCTCCTACCCTAACATCTAACCCTTCGCTCCCCAATAATTCCAGGATCTACCCAGTTCTTGAAAAGCCTAAATCCACCAAGGGTAGGCCGAAACCAGTCCTCCCTCCTGAAGACTCCACTCTTATAGATGTAATGACTGAGGATCCGCCTCCCTACCAGTCTCCCCCCAACAGGTCCCGGAATCTGACTGGCTGGATGACGGAGAAAATGGGGGAGAACCAGAGGCGAGACCTACAGACAGCGACATGCCCGACCCATCCCCCATGGCCGGGAGACTTAGAGGCCGCCGCGAACCTGGCCTCTCGCAAGCCTTTCCCTTACGCCAGGCCAGTGGACCGCGCGGTCAGCTACAATATTGGCCGTTCTCTGCTTCTGATCTATACAACTGGAAAACCCATAACCCTCCTTTCTCTCAGGATCCCGTTGCTCTTACCTCTCTAATTGAATCTATCCTAGTCACCCATCAGCCAACCTGGGATGACTGCCAACAGCTTTTGCAGGTTCTCCTCACCTCGGAGGAGAGACAAAAGGTCCTTTTGGAAGCCAGGAAATTGGTTCCTGGGGCTGATGGGCGACCTACTCAGCTGCAGAATGAAATTGATGCAGCTTTTCCTTTGATCAGACCTGATTGGGATTTTAACACGGATGCAGGTAGGGGACACCTACGTCTCTATGGCCAGTTACTATTAGCGGGTCTCCAAAATGCAGGGCAAAGGCCCACTAATTTGGCCCAGGTAAGACAAACTATTCAGGGATCAGAAGAAACCCCGACTGCATTCCTAGAGAGGCTAAAAGAAGCCTATCGTAGATATACCCCCTTCGACCCCGAAGATCCGGGACAAAGGGGCAATGTGTCTATGGCCTGTATTTGGCAGTCGGCTCCTGATATCAGAAATAAACTACAGAGACTAGATAATTTGCAGGATTATACTTTGTCAGATCTTTTAAAGGAAGCAGAAAAGATTTTTAATAAAAGAGAAACTCCTGAAGAAAAGGAAGAACGGTTTAGGAAACTGCAGGAGGAAAGAGATGATAAACTGTGGAAAAATTTATCTGACAAGCAGAAAGAACAGGACCGAATACGTAATAGGGAGCTTAGTAAAATTCTGGCCACCGTGACCCAGACAGGACAGGGATACAGGAGATCAAATAGGGAAGGAGAATGAAGGAGACCCACCATTGAAAAGGACCAGTGTGCCTACTGTAAAGAAAAAGGCCACTGGGTTAAGGATTGCCCCAAGAGACCTCGCAACCCTAAACAGGATCAGGTACGGGCCGCTCAACTGTTGGCCCTAGATGAAGACTAGGGACGTCAGGGCCAGGAACCCCCCCCCTGAGCCTCGGATAACTTTAAACGTGGGGGGGCAACCTATAACCTTCCTTGTGGACACTGGGGCCCAACACTCGGTGCTGACGCAAGCATCAGGCCCTTTAAGCAACAAGACAGCTTGGGTCCAAGGTGCCACCGGAGGAAAACAGTACCGATGGACCACGGAAAGAAAAGTTCATCTGGCATCAGGTAAGGTCTCACATTCCTTTTTGCATGTGCCTGACTGCCCGTATCCACTTTGGGGAAGAGATTTATTAGCCAAGTTAAAAGCTCAGATACATTTTGAAAAAGAAGGGGCGTCAATAACTGGACCGAATGGAGCCCCTCTCCACATATTAACTTTCAAACTAGAAGATGAATTTAGACTATTTGAAAAACCTAATAAACCTGATAAGAATATGGACTATTGGCTTAAGACTTATGCGGAGGCTTGGGCAGAAACTGGAGGCATGGGAATGGCCAAGCAACAACCTCCGATAGTCGTTAATCTAAAAACAACTGCTGCCCCCATAAATATCAAGCAATATCCCATGTTACAGGAGGCCTACCAAGGCATAAGGCCTCACATTAGACGCCTTTTGGACCAAGGCATACTGACCCTTTGCCGGTCACCCTGGAATACCCCGTTGTTGCCTGTCAAGAAACCAGGAACGGGTGATTTTAGACCTGTACAAGACCTAAGGGAAGTAAATAAGAGGGTGGAGGATATATACCCTACAGTACCCAACCCTTATAACCTCCTCAGCACCTTGCCCCCAACGCATGTGTGGTACACTGTTTTGGACCTAAAGGATGCTTTCTTCTGCCTAAGATTGAGTCCCCAAAGCCAGGCCTTGTTTGCATTTGAATGGAGGGATCCCGAGGTTGGGATCTCTGGACAACTAACCTGGACGAGGTTGCCACAGGGTTCAAAAATAGTCCCACTTTGTTTAATGAAGCCCTCCACCAGGACTTGGCAGACTTTTGCGTCAGGCATCCCTCCTTAATGATGCTCCAATATGTAGATGACATCTTGCTGGCTGCGTCCACCGAGGAGGACTGTTATACAGGTACAGGGGCTTTACTACAAACTTTGGGACAGTTAGGATATCGAGCCTCCGCCAAGAAGGCTCAAATATGCCAAACTAAAGTTACCTATTTGGGCTATAAATTGCATGATGGCCAACGATGGCTGACTGATGCAAGAAAAGCGACTGTTGCGGGTATTCCGATACCCCAGACCCCCCGGCAATTACGAGAATTCCTGGGGACTGCGGGTATCTGTAGACTATGGATTCCGGGGTTCGCTAAATTAGCCGCCCCCCTTTACCCGCTGACCAAACCAGATAGCCCCTTTACCTGGAATGAGGAGCACCAACGGGCGTTTAATAACATCAAGCAGGCTCTTCTAGCCTCCCCGGCTCTGGGCTTGCCGGATATCACCAAGCCCTTTGACCTATTTGCAGATGAGAAGCAAGGCTATGCCAAGGGGGTCTTAACTCAAAAACTAGGCCCCTGGAGACGTCCTATAGCATACCTGTCTAAGAAATTAGATCTGTGGCATCCGGCTGGCCGCCTTGCCTGTGAATGGTGGCAGCAATTGCGGTCCTGGTCAAAGATGCCACTAAGTTGACTCTGGGACAGCCTTTAACCATATTAACCCCACATGCCATCGAGTCAATAATAAGACAACCACCAGATCGTTGGCTGTCAAACGCCCGGCTTATGCACTATCAGTCCCTCTTACTGGATTCGGATCGGATCCAATTCGGACCCATCGTCGCCCTCAACGCAGCAACCCTCCTGCCCATTCCTGGGGAAGCAGTCCCCCACAACTGTCAACAGATCCTTGCAGAAATGCACGGGACCAGACCGGACCTGGCGGATCAACCCTTGAAAGATGCGGAAATAACTTGGTATACTGACGGCAGCAGCTACCTGCTAAATGGGGAACGCAGGGCAGGAGCGGCGGTCACCACGGATTCTGAGGTAATATGGCCGAGTGCATTGCCGGGCGGGACTTCAGCTCAGCGAGCGGAATTAATAGCCTTAACTCAGGCCCTTCGATTGGCAAAAGGGAAAAAGCTAAATGTTTATACAGACAGCAGGTATGCTTTTGCCACGGCCCACGTCCATGGAGAACTGTATCGGAGACGTGGGCTATTAACATCCGCAGGCAAATTAAAAACAAGACCGAAATCTTGGCTTTGCTTAAAGCACTGTTCTTGCCAAAAAAACTGAGCATTATGCATTGCCCTGGCCACCAAAAAGGAAATAGCCCAGAAGCAAGAGGCAACCGTCTCGCCGACGAGACAGCCAAGCAGGCGGCTCTGGGGCCTCAACTTTTGACGGTGACTATATTGGCAGAGAAAGGGGGGTCTGTTGCAAACCCCGGTTGGACTTATGATGATGATGATTTTTACATTTAATACAACAGTTAGGGGTTGATTACAATCCCATTAAAAATCAATGGGAATACCAGGGCAAGCTTATAGTACCCACAAAGATGGCCAAAGAATTAATAAACCATTTACACAAGCTGACCCACTTGAGTGCCAGAAAAATGAAAGCACTTCTAGCACGAGAAGAGCCTACAATATATATTCCTAATAAAGATTTCTATTTGCAACAAGCCGCGGAAAATTGTCAAGCTTGTGCTCAGGTGAATGCAGGAAAATTCAAATTCGGCCCTGATGTACGAGTCCGTGGACATCGTCCAGGGACACATTGGGAAATAGACTTTACTGAAATTAAACCTGGCATGTATGGATACAAATATCTCCTAGTTTTCATTGACACCTTCTCTGGTTGGACTGAAGCCTTCCCTACCAAACATGAAACTGCTAAAATAGTTGCAAAGAAGTTACTGGAAGAGATATTTCCACGCTATGGTATTGGGGACTGATAACGGGCCAGCCTTCGTATCTCAGGTAAGCCAAGCGGTGGCCACCCTACTGGGGATTAATTGGAAATTACATTGTGCCTATAGACCCCAGAGTTCAGGTCAGGTAGAAAGAATGAATAGATCTATCAAGGAGACTTTAACCAAATTAACGCTTAAAACTGGCTCTAGAGACTGGGTACAACTCCTACCCTTAGCTTTATACCGGGTTCGGAATACACCTGGTCCACATGGCTTAACTCCCTTTGAATCCTGTATGGGGCTCCTCCCCCTATGATCCATTTCTTTGATGCTAATGCTTCTGCCTTTGCAACCACCTCATCCCTGCAGACTCATCTGCGTGCCTTACAGTCGGTTCAGAGGGACATTTGGAAGCCTCTTCTTGCCGCAGCATATCGCGAGAGACTCGATACTCCCTCAGTGCCTCACCCCTTCAAAATAGGAGACTCTGTTTGGGTCCGCAGACACCAGACCAAGACCCTCGAGCCTCGCTGGAAAGGACCTTAACCGTCCTGCTGACTACCCCCACCGCACTGAAGGTAGACGGGATCGCCGCCTGGATCCACGCTTCCCACGTGAAAGCCGCCCATCGAAAGGGGCCGCCCATCAAAAGGGATCAATCGACTCCCACCAAGATCCAAAATGGAAACTACAACGTACCCAAAGTCCTCTAAAGATAAGACTCTCTCGATGTTAATTACTCTTTATGTAATAACTACTGTCTGGGGAAGTCCTCATGCCCCTAAGCAACTAACTTGGCAGGTGTTGTCCCAAACGGGGGAGGTTGTTTGGTCGATATCCGGGAATCATGCCCTGAATACTTGGTGGCCTGACCTCAGCCCTGATTTTTGCCAGTTGGCCGCTGGACTTGATACTTGGGACATAGTTGCTTACCAACCAGACCGACTAACCAAGGAAATGAGTGGAAATGTGGCCACCGGGGGATGGGGGGGGATGGGTTGCCACTCTGTGGCGTGGCGATGCAGTCTCGCTGGGGCCGACTTCTACGTCTGCCCTAAGGACGGGAGATCCCGGAGTGAGGCAAAGCGGTGCGGGGGATATGATAGTTATTTTTGTTCGGCCTGGACCTGTGAAACCACCGGAGATGCATACTGGAAACCATCATCATCTTGGGACAAAATTATAGTCCGCCGCGGGTGGAAAAGACCCCCCAGTCCCCCCATCTCCCGAGGTACCCCGGAAGGGGATTGCAGCCGTGGGCCCGGTGATTGGAAGTGCGATGATGGATATTGCCTTCCTTTGAACATTTCTTTTACCACTCATGGTAAGCAAGCCACCGAATGGCAAAATGGGTATACATGGGGCCTACGATGGTATTTAAATTCATATGACAGGGGACTCATCTTTAAAATACGGCTAAAAGTAGAAACCCCAACCCTACCCGTTGGGCCCAATCCAGTCTTATCAGACCAGAGAGCCCCCGCCGTTCCACCGCCCGCCTCAAAACCCGGAACCAGTGCGGTTAAGGAACCCAATAATTTTACACTTTCCCCCACACCCACCACTCTTAACTTCCACCACCTCGGGCATACTTTCCCCACCCGGAACGGGAGATAGGCTCATTAACCTAATTAAAGGGGCCTACATTGCTCTCAATTATTCAGACCCAAAGATCGTTGGCCCTGCTTGGTTTCCAGCCCACCTTACTATGAAGGCATTGCTGTGGTTGCCAATTTTTCAAACCATACAAGCCCTCCTGCCACTTGTAACTCCCTTCCCAGTCACAAGCTAACTCTTCCTGAAGTATCGGGACAAGGATTATGTTTGGGCCAGGCACCACCATCTCATAAGGCCTTATGTAACCTAACCCAGACTATCACTACTGGCTCTTATTATCTGGCAGCACCGAATGGAACTTACTGGGCATGCAACAGGGGCCTAACACCTTGCATTAGCGCCCAAATACTTAATGTAACTGCAGATTTTTGTGTCCTTGTCCAGTTATGGCCCAGAATTACATATCATGATTCAGAAACCATCCTCAATTTTTATGAAAATAGAGGCAGATATGCCTTCTTATTGGGGGTCGGGGGAATAGCAGCCGGAATTGGCACAGGCACTGCCGCTATGCTCCAAAATAATCAGTTAACGCATTTACAAATGGCTATGACTGCAGACTTAGATGCTATTGAAAAATCTATTACTGCCTTAGAAAAATCCTTGACATCTCTATCAGAAGTAGTTTTACAGAATAGAAGGGGTTAGATCTACTCTTTTTGCGGGAGGAAGGGGTTGTGCGCCGCACAAACCGGAATAGTCAGGGAAACTATGGATAAACTCAGAGAAAGACTTGCTCAAAGAAAAAGGGATTTTGAGTCCCAGCAAGGGTGGTTCAAGAACTGGTTTAACAGATCACCCTGGCTTACTACCTTATTGTCGACCATAATGGGGCCCCTCATCATCCTATTACTAATCTTGACCTTTGGACCTTGCATCTTAAACAGGCTAGTACAATTCATTAAAGATCGCCTGTCTGTTATTCAGACTATGGTCTTAACTCAGCAATACCAACTACTTAAACAAGCAGAACCTCAAACAGACTCACTTGAGGAACAGGACAAATGGATATAGGATTTTTTTTTTTATCCATAATAGAAAAAAGTTTGTGTAGTTTTTAATTGTTAAGTAGTATCTAACTTGAAGTAAAATTACTGCTTCTGATATGTAATTCTGGCGACCCTTGGTAGAGTAGGCCAAGTTTTTTAAGGTCCCCAATCAAATACAGAGACAACGCCCCTGGGTCAACTTTAAAAAATTAAGCAGATCTCTAAGATTAGAGATTTTGTCTTTTTCAAAAGAAAATGGGGGAATGTTAAGGAGCAGACTTCTGTGCCTGACCAAGTTGTTTCTGGCTTCTGTACAAAATATGCTTTGCTAAGAAAATTATATTATTAGATCACTTACCCTACCCTCTCCCCTTGGTAAATAGGTAGTAGCCTCACAAGCTAATCAATAAGCTCCCATCCTGCTGACCGGCCTCCGCAGCTGGCCCTCCTGGTGTGAACAAACAACATGTGCTGACTCAGATAAGGGTCACTTCCTCATAACAGGGCCGGAGGTACGCGACTCAGCACGTACACCCTGATGGACCCCATCTGAGCGATGACTGGCCAAGATGTATGATTTGTTCTGAGAGGATTGGCTGCCTGCGTGCAGACCTGGTTGTAATACTTCAAATTTACTGGCTAAAAAGCACAGGCACTGGGCCGAGAGTTTGGCCTAGTGGTAGAGTGCTTGCCTAGCATGCACGAAGACCCGGGTTCAATCCCTCGGTACCCCACATACATAGCAAAAAGCTGGAAGTGGTGCTGTGGCTCAAATGGTAGAGCTCTAGCCTTGAGAAAAGTCCAAGGACAGTGCTCAAGCCCTGAGCCCAAGCCCAGGACTGGCAAAAAAAAAAAAAAAAAAGCACAGGCACTGCTGTAACGGACTATAGGGTTCTATAAAAGGTCATCCCCAAGACAGTTCGGGGCTCTCAGCCACTGACCCGAACCTTGCGGATCTCGAGGTCACGTGTACCTGGGAGCCCGAGCATGCCCGAATAAAATCCTCTTGCTTCTTGCATCCAGTGGTCCGTGTTTGTGTCCTTGGGTGCGGGTCTCCGAGGGTCTTACACCTATAATACACAAAGCCCCTGGGTTCGATTCCTTGATATCTCATACACAGAAAAAGCCAGAAGTGGTGCTGTGGCTCAAGTAGTAGAGTGCTAGCCGTGAGAAAACCCCAGGATAGTGCCCAGGTCCTGAGTTCAAGCCCCAGGACTGGGGAAAAAAAAAATTATTTCTAGGAAGAGGGTCCTCAGTCCGTTTGCTAGTAACATGCTCCCTTGGGGAAGAGTATATGTTACCTTAGCCTGAGGAGGAAAAAGAGCCACAGCCTCTACTAAGTCACTTTCAAAATAAAATCCCTGGGGTGTGGGCAGAGGCCAACCACCCGGACTAACAGCTCACAGATGACCTATGATTGTCCACCTAACCAGTCAGGCATTGCTAACCAGGTTGTATGGTTTGCATTGAATACCTGAGGCAAACTGGGATTCTTGTGTCTCCCCCCCCCCCCCCCCCCCGCCACTCACCTTAGACTATACCGGTTAGCCATACATAAACCAGACACTCACGATTATTGTCCTGTACAGGATCTTAAGTGAACAAGCTGGTGGAAACCATCCACCCCACAGTGCCTGATCTTATACTCTCCTTGGCATATTGCCTCTAGAATGGCATATCTACACTGCACTGGACTTAAAGGACGCCTTCTTCAGCCAACCAATTTATGCTTTTGAATGGACAAGACTCAGAAGGGGTATTCTCGGGACAATTGACATGACTCAGATTAGCACAGGTTTAAATAACTCCCCCTCCTTGTTTGATGAAGCTTTGAGTCAGACCTCTTAAAAAGTTCTGGAGACTACATCCTGATACCACTTTATTTCAATATGTTGATGACCTGTTATTGACTGCCTGAACAATCAAGGAATGTCAACAAGCCACTAGGGACTTTCTTACCACCTTGTGTCAACTAGGATATCAGGTATCTGCAAAAAAAAATAAAATAAAAGGGCAAGCCCAGGCACAGAGGCTCACACCTGTAATCCCAGCTACTCAGGAGGCTGAGATCTGAGGATCGAGATTCAAGGCCAACCCAGTGGCTCACACCTGTAATCCTAGCTACTCAGGAAGCTGAGGATCAAGATTCAACGCTAACCCGGGCACAAAAGGACCTGAGACTCTATCTCCAACCATCCCCTAGAAAATGGCAAATGGGGCTTGGCTCAAGGGTAAGGTGGTAGCCTTGAGCTGAAGAGCTTAGGGACAGCGCCCAGCTCAAGTTCAAGCCCCATGACCCACAAAAAAATAAACATAAAATAAAAAATAAAAGCCCAGTTGTAGAAGTGGTGCTGTGGCTCAAGTGGTAAGGTGCTAGCCTTGAGCTGAAGAGCCCAGAGTTCAAGCCGCATGACCAACAGCAACAACAAAAAAGCCCAGTGGTGCACTCAAAAGCGGCCTACTTGGATTAGCACCTGGAAAAAAGGGAAATATTTGTTCTCCCTGAGTAGGATAGATACCATCCTAAAAATAACTAACTCAGACCAAGAAACAGATCGGGGTTTTTAGCACAGGGGGCTACTGTAGGCTGTGGATGCCAGGGTTTGCAGAAATCACTAAGCCACTTTATTCCAGCACAGGAAGAGGAGAACCCCCCCTGGTATGGGAACATGCCAAGCAGACTGCCTTTTAAATACTAAAACTAACTTTGACTTCTGTCTTGGCCTTGGCTCTGTCTAACCTCCACAAGCCATTTCAACTTGCTGTTGGCTTCCTCTGTGTATGAGGTACTGAGGAATCTAACCCAGGTCTTCATGCTAGCTGCTAGGCAAGCACCCTAAAACTAAGCCATATTCCAGCCATTTCTGCTTCTATAAAACAAGCTTCCTGCACTGAACTAACTGATGTTTAGACCACTCCCCCCACAATTTAAAGTCGCCTAGCTGGGCATGGTGGCTCATGCCTATAATCCTAGCTACTCTGGAGGCTGAGATCTGAGGATTGTGGTTCAGAGCCAGCCCAGGCACAAAAGACTGTGAGACTCTTATCTCCACTTAACTATTAGAAAAGTGGAAGTGGTGCTGTGGCTCAAGGGGTAGGGCAGTATCCTTAAGCTGAAGAGCTCAGGGACAGCGCTTAGGCCCAGAGTCAAAGCCCCATGACTGACAAAAAAATAGGTAAATAAACCCACCTATCAGCAGCCAGCACAGCCCTTGTAACCTTGACTCTGGACTACCTGTAACTCTGTAAGCACAACTCAGGAGAAGGAAGGTTGGAGGGCAGATTTTCATGTGAAGTCATCTGGGTCCACTAAGTTTTCCTATTTTTTGGAGTGTGGAGTGACTGTCCCTTGCCAGTGTGTCCTGCAACATTTCTAGAGATGTAAGCAGGGTGAGGCAACACAAAACCTCTAATGCCAGTCTTCAGGAATAAAAGGGACTTTACAGTGGTGGGCCTCAGAAGAGAGAACTTCCAAAGACTGATCCCCAGTCAGAATTGGGGCCAGAAATGGGGTGCCAGTGGCTCATACCCATCATTCTAGCTAGTCAGGAGGCTGAGATCTGAGATTCATTGATCAAAGCCTAGGCAGGAAAGTCCATGAGACTCATCTCCAACTAACTACTCAGTTTAAGCCAGATTGTTGCTTTGGTTCAAGTGGTAGAGCACTAGCTTTGAGCACAGAGAAGCTCAGGAACAGTGCCTAGGCCCAGAGTAAGTCCCGGGACAGCAAAATAAAATAAATATGTGTGTGTGTGTGTGCGCGTGTGCACGTGCATGTGCGGGGGTGTCAGGCTTATATACTCCAAGAGGGGGCATGGCAGGTACAAAAAAATTATTAGAAGACCAAAAAGCAAGAGGCTCCAAAAATAGGGGTGTTTTTGACCCCTTCATAAGAAGAACTGGAGGGCTGGGAGTTTGGCGTAGTGGTAGAGTGCCTTTCTAGCACGCATGAGGGCCTGGGTTCGATTCTTTGGTACCACATACATAGAAAAAGCTGGAAGTGGTGCTGTGGCTCAAGTGGTAGACCACTAGCCTTGAAAAAGCCCCAAGGACAGTGCTCAGGCCCGGAGTTTAAGGTTCAAGCTGGTAATCCTAGCTACTCAGGAGGTTGCAATCTGAGACTCACAATTCAAAGCCAGCCGTGGCAGGAAAGTCAGTGAGACTTTCCGCTAGTTAATCACCAGGAAACAGTAAGTTGCACTGTGGTTCAAAGTGGTAGAGTACTAGCCAGCCTTGAGTAAATGAGCTGAGGAACAGTGCCCAGGCTTCAAGTCCAAGCCGCACAATTGAAAATCAACAAAAAAAACCCCTTGTTTTGCAGAGTTAATAACACAGGAACTTTAACACTAGTGATAAACCACAAAGCTGCATAACTGACCATCTGGCAAGCATAAAACCACAAAGCTGCGCAATTATAGCTAGCTGGCAAACTGAGTTTTGTTTTTTTTTTTCTCCTTCCCCCCCTTTTTTTTTGCCAGTCCTGGAGCTTGAACTCAGGGCCTGAGCACTGTCCTTGGGCTTTCCTCAAGGCTAGCACTCCACCACTTGAACTACAGCACCACTTCTGGCTTTTTTTCTATGTATTTGGTACCAAGGAATCGAACCCGGGTCTTCATGTCTTCATGCATGCTAGGCAGGCACTCTACCACTAGGCCAAAGTCCCAGTCTGATGGTTTTGTTTAGTTTTTGTAACTAGGGGGAGACACTGAGGCAAATTTCACATCTCAGTAAATTTGATCCTTCAGAAGCCCCAGCAAGATTCTAACCATTCTGAGCCCTTAAAAGTTAACTCCTCCTCCCTCCCCCATCTCCATTGGAACCTCAGGACTGATCTACAACACACTACCCCGTGCTATTTTAGGGCTTCCTTTGTCCCAGAGTTCTGGCCCTCTAGACACCTGCTTCTGCCAGGTGCCAAGGAGAAGTAAACCAAACTTGTCCAGACTCCATAAGCCCCTTGCGAAAAGCCAGGCCTCAGATCTCATTCCCTGTGAACAGAAGGGGAGCTTCTCAGATTGGGGTTTGTGGCTACGGAATCCATCTGTGTCCATCCTGTGCTTCTGTGGTGATGCTCGTATGTTTTAAGGCCGTGTCTGCTTAGAGGCCCCTGAGCTATCTTGGGGACACATACATGAAGCCCTGGGTTTCATTCCTCAGAAGTGGTGTGGCTCAAGTGGTAGAGCTCTAGCCTTGAGCAAAAACAGCTCAGGGACACTGCCCAGGCCCAAAGTTCAAGGCCCATGATCTGCCAAAAAAAAAAAAAAAAAAATCCTTCCACTAGGCCACAACCATACAGTTTGCTGCCTCACCCCCATCTAGAATCCTGGTCACCATGTTTGTGGACCAAAGCTATGAATGGGGAAGGGTCCTTCCCCATTACATCAACAGGGTCTATGCTGAAAACACACAAGCTAAATGCCGCTAGGGTCACACAGACCCCAGTTGCCCCAGGGAGACAGGTGATGCCTGATGGATCCCTGACTCAGATTCGTCCCCATTGAGACTTGCTCTCCTGGCGCAGGCTGTTCAATGTAAGTGAGTCTGAGGACTCTTAGCTCCACAGACATGTGTCCCGTGTCTACATCCTGGGAACAGGATTTGTGGAAGACTTGGCCACTGGGCAAGCCCATAGCTGCACAATGGCAAATTATAAAACCCATCAAACCCTTGTGTTCCCAGAGCCCAGCCACAAACAAAGGTTTGCTAGTGCCTGCCAGCTGCTTGCATGGCATTAATAGACTGGCCTTTCACCCCTCCCATGGGCTTATTAGCTAATAACCAAAGCTTGATGTGCCATCTACTCATTCCACCACTTGGTGGGTTAGGCACAACAGCTGGAGGAGGTGCAGGAAGGATTCCCTTATAGTTGTCTGCAGTTGTCACACAAGAGACAGGCCACGTGGCTGAGTCCACAACCACCCTACAAAACCAGATGGACTCCCTAGTGGCAGGGCTTCCACAGAACCCGAGTCCTGGACCTGCTCACTGCCGAGAAATATGATCCAACAACTACAAGATTGGGGTCTGGGACTGTGAGTGCTCGCCTAGCATGCATGAAGCCCTGGGTTTGATTCCTCAGTCCCCCTAAACGAAAAGGCTGGGAATAGTGCCCTGCGGGGTAAGTGTTAGAGTGCTATCCTTGAGCTCAGAGACTCAAGGACAGTGCCTACACACTGAGTTCAAGCCTCAGGACTGACAAAATCCATTTGAGTGGGGGAGTCAGGAATTTAGCAAACTCAGGGAGTCAGTGGAGGAGCACCTGGAAGGGGAGCTCCTGGCTCTGCCCCTTGTCCAGCTTCTCCTGTGGCCTCTACCACTGGCCTTTGGTCCTTGCATCCTCAGTCTTCAGCCCTCTTTGTCAGTTCATAGTCAAGCTACATTGACCACTCGAAGTCACTGGTCCAGGAGGAACTGATAAGAATAGGTCGCTGCTGGGGCCGGTAGTTTGGCCTAGTGGTAGAGTGCTTGCCTAGCATGCATGAAGACCTGGGTTTGATTCCTTGGTACCACATACATAGAAAAAAGCCGGAAGTGGTGCTGAGGCTCAAGTGGTAGAGCTCTAGCCTTGAGAAAGTCCAAGGACAGTGCTCAGGCCCTGAGCTCAAGCCCAGGACTGGCAAAAAAAAAAAAAAAATAGGTCGCTGCTTAACTACACACTGGAAAAGTAACAAAAGAGTGGAATGAACCAAAACACTGCCTATATCTGCCCTAGGCTGGTGCAAATTCTCCCCCCCACAAATAAAATTATTAGTTGCATCAAACATAAACTCAGATAAATTCAGCCCTGCCTATACAAGAGAGCCAGCTGTTTCTGTTCTGTAAACAGGCTTGTTCTTTCCCCTAACACTGTTCCTTCTTAGAGCCCACCTCCCAGTTTAAACTCTCCTATCAGCAGCCACCACTGCTCTTGTAATCTGACCCTATAAATACCCTGTAGCCCCATAGCCTGTGGCCCAGAATTTCCAGTATAAGCTCCTCTGGATCCACCGGTGTAAAAATAAACCTGTGTTCTACTTCTCCCAGTCAGTCTGTCTTTCCTTTCCGCAATGGTAGAAAGGTTTGGAAAACAAACAGGCCAGTCACCAACATCCTATAAACCTCCCTCTTCCACCAAAGAGATAGAATGTGTCTCGTGTGTGTGTATGTGTGTGTGTGTGTGTGTGTGTGTGTGTGTGTTGTGAGCATGTGCAGGTATGCAGTGCATTTTGGTTCTAGTCCTGGGGCTCGAATTCAGGACCCCAGTGCTCTCCTTGAGCTTTTGCACTCAAGGCTAGTGCTCTACCACTCTGAGCCACACAGCTCCCCTTCTGGCTTTTGGCTGGTTAATTGGAGAAAGTCATACCCCCTTTCCTGCTGGCTTCAGACTACAATCCTCAGCTCTCAGCCTCCCGAGAAGTGGGGATTACAGTCCTGCATGTGTCACCAGTGCCCACGAACCACTGCCAGA
Source organism: Megascapheus bottae (assembly GCF_031878675.1). Classification (NCBI taxonomy): domain Eukaryota; kingdom Metazoa; phylum Chordata; class Mammalia; order Rodentia; family Geomyidae; genus Megascapheus; species Megascapheus bottae. The sequence goes on along the minus strand of NC_143538.1, from coordinate 2,321,642 downwards.
TTGATCTTCCAAGTGGTCAGTCCCCGTATGCTTAAGAGCATCGAGGAGGATCCCATGCTGCCCCAGTGGCACTCGAGTGCTCGATCTCCATCATTCTGGCTGCTATCCCACAGCGCCTCCCTGTGGTTTCCTCTCTCATCTGATAATCATGGAGGTCCACACACAACACGTTGATGGAGTGGTCATTGTCTTTTGCCTTTAACATAATGTTCATTTGTTTTTTAACGCGGACTAGTGGTATTGTAGTGTAGCGAAGAGTGTTTCTGAGGGCAACCCTCTACAGTAAGTGGTGCCCCAAACCCACAGACCCTCCTGGGTCTTGCCACAAACTACCCAATTCTTCACGACCTGTGTCCCACACAAATGTGTGTGTCTTGATAAGGGGGTGGCTGTGGCTTTGTCTTTTTGCTCTCTTAATGAAGAGGTGTTTTTTTTGCGGGGGGGGGGGGAGGAAGTCTTGGGGTTTGAACTCTGGGCCTGGGTGCTGTCCCTGAGCTCTTCAGCTCAAGGCTACTGCCCTACCCCTGAGCCATAGCCCCACTTCCCATTTTTTTAGTGATTAATTGGAGAGAAGAGTCTCCGTTCTTTAGTGCTCGGGCTGGCTTTGAACGACGATCCTCAGATCTCAGCCGCCTGAGGCATGAGCCACTGCATCTGGCTAAACAAGTTCTTCATTTTTAATAAACAACTCAAATTATTGTTAAAATTACCAATCTTGGGCCAGGTATCTGTGGCTCACACCTGCGATCCTTGCTAAAGGCACCTAGCTTAAAGGGCATCTGTTGTTAAACCAGTTCCCTGCAGTGAACACTTAGCTTCTCACTAATTTTTGCTATTGACCTGTGTTCAAGTTCTTTCTGTTGTACTGTGCAGTCACAGGGGTCAATGAGCCTGACAGTCAATGTTCCAGTGTCATTTTCTAGTCATGAAGTTAGGGCTTACTTGCGTTTGTAACCAAATTATGAAGCTCACACATATCCACTTTGGCGCCTGTGGTTACTATTGTAAAATGTACATAGTAAAATAAACTCAAGTGGTTCCAGTCAAATATTTACACTGGTAGGCCAAAGCAGGGTGAACTCACAGCATGAATGACAGCATGCTTGCGTCAGACCCCAGCTCTATCACCTCTAGCACAAATGAACCTCAAGCCAGCTTTAGCTCACTTGCAAAACAGGAATCATTGTGAAGATTTAAATGATAACTAAGGGCTCATTGTTTCAGAATGTCCATTTACTGAGATTCTTTCCCTTAACATGTTAAAAACATTTCCATATTGGTACTGAGGCTTGAACTCAGGGTCGGGGTGCTGTCCCTTAGCATTTTATGTTCAATTCTGGTGCGCTACCCCTTGAACCACACCTCTACTTTGAGCTTTTTGCATGTTAACTGGAAATAAGATTCTGACAGGTTTTCTAGGCTGGACTGGCTTCATACCACAATCCTCAGGTCTCAAGACCCCTGAGTCATTAGAATTACATGCATGAGTCACCAGCACCTAGCTGAAGTCCCAGAATCAGATTCCCAAAGAGGAGCTTGCATACCTGTAATCCCACTCCATCAGCTCTGGGCCTCAGTGACCAGGCACTGGCTTTTCCTGTGTTGTGTGGCTGCCTTACCCCAGAAACCAAAATTTCCCTATGGAGCCCATTGTAATCCTGAACTTCAGCTCCCCTTCTCTCAACTTTTCCAGTGCAGCGATTAAAGGAGTACACCACCATGTCCAACCCTAGTTGTGTGATTTTTAAATCTAATTTGGCAGAGGGGATCCAGCACGACACCCCTTGTGGTAGGAAGATCAGAAAGGATCCAGATGACATTTCAAGGATGTCTAACCCACTCAGTCACACAGGCCTCCAAAAGAATGTATTAACTTGACACACCTCTTTTAGTGACCCCCCCCAACCCCCATCACATTCTTTCTCATGGCAGCGTTACTATTTATACCAGTTACTCAGCAGAGGATTTACACATGCAGATACAGAGGTTCTGAGAATACTCCTGCAGCTCAGGATAAAGAGAAACCCAAGGGCTGGGAATGTGACTTAGTGGTCGAGTGCTTGCCTAGCATGCAGGGAGCCCTCGGTTTGATTCCACAGTACCACATAAACAGAAAAAGCCGCAAGTGGTAAAGTGCTAGCCTTGAGCAAAAGAAGTTCAGGGACAGTGCCTAGGACTAGCAAAAAGAAGGAGGAGGAGAAGAAATGCACACCATTGCTAGCTCAGAAGCTCATGCCTACAATCCCAGCAAGTCAGTCAGTGAGGATTGTGATTGAAGGCCAGCTCAGACAAAAGAATAGTGAGACCCTCCTTCTCTTGTTTCAACAAAAAAGCCAGGCATGGTGGTACTTTCTACAGTTCCAGTTATTGGAAATGCAAGAGGTAGGCAGATTGTGAATCCCTGCTAGTGGTGGGAGGGAAAAAAAAAAAAAGACATATGAAAAATAACCAAACCACAAAAGCCTGAAGGTGTGGCACTTATGGTAGAGAACCTGTCTCCCAAGTATGAAACCCTGAGTTCCAACCCTAGTATCACCAAAAAGAAAGCTTACAGTAATTAAATAAAACATAGGCAACTACACAAAGCTAAATGGGTGGCATCTTCCTTCTTCAGGTGCCCAGCAGTTCTGAGTGTGAATGAATTAAAAAAAAAATCACCCCTGTAGACCAGTTTTCTTTTATTGTGAAGAAAACCATCTCAAAACTTATCGAAGCTGAGTGTGGTATCACACCTGTAATCCTAGCACTCAGGAGGTTGGAAGACACCAGATAATGAGTTAGCTGTGAGCCTGAGCTATCTAGCAAGACCCTATCTCAACAACAAAGCACCCTTGTATGGCAGAGTTCAGGCCTGTAATCCCAGCTACGCAGGAACAGAGATCAGAAGGCTCATGGTTTCTCAAGTAATAGGTCAGTCATGGAGGAACACACTTGTCTTTCCAGCTGTGAAGGTGGCTTAGGTAAGAGGACTGAAGACTGAGGCTTGTCTCAAGATAAAATGCCAGACCTTATTTGGGGAAAAAAAAAAAAGCAATAAAAAATGGCTGGAGGAATGGTTCAAGTGGTAGAGCATCTGCCTAGCCATGAATTTAAACCCCATTACCCACGCCCCAAAAGAAGGCAAACACAATATACAATCATAAAACATTTTTCACTTTGTGGGTTTGCTGGCGAGCTCTGTAGAGATTGGATGTTCTAGAAGGGTCTGATTCATACCTGATGACTGACAGGTTAATCTTTGCAAAAGATACTCGTTGGCCTGGCTAGATGTCAAATGGGATAATGACCAAGCTTTTTTTTTTTTTTTTTTGCCAGTCCTGGGCTTAAGCTCAGGGCCTGAGGATTGTCCTTGGATTTTTCTCAAGGCTTGAACTCTACCACTTGAGCCTCAGCACCACTTCTGGCTTTTTCTAAGTATGTGGTACCGAGGAATCAAACCCCGGTCTTCGTGCATGCTAGGCAAGCACTCTACCACTGGGCCAAACTCCCGGCCCCATGACCAAGCTTTAAAAAAAAAAAAAGCTTCAAATATTGGCAGGAAGCATGACCACCTACCTAAGCAAATACAAGATCTTGAGTTCAAGTCCCAGTATCCCCAAGAAAAAGAATCAAACCCAGGGTTTCAAGCAGGTAGGCAAGCATTTTACCACTAGGTCAAACTACTGGTCCAAAGCCCTTCTTTTTTTTTTTTTTGCCAGTTCTGGGCTTGGGCTCAGGGCCTGAGCACTGTCCTTTGACTTTCTCAAGGCTAGAGCTCTACCACTTGAGCCTCAGCACCACTTCCAGCTTTTTTCTATGTATGTGGTACCAAGGAATCGAACCCAGGTTTTGGTGCATGCTAGGCAAGCACTCTACCACTAGGCCAAACTCCTGGCCCAAAGCTCTTCTTTAAATTCTGTAAGCAGGGTTTGGTGATTGGCATCATGGTTGCACAACTGGCTCCTGGGTACTGCTCTAGTCTCATCTTCCAGCCCCTATCCCCACTCTGCATTAGGCATTAGGATCTCCTCTCTAGTCCTGCCTTGGGGGATTTAAATCTGGTTCTCCAAGCTGAGGCACTTTCTGTAGAAACCCACAAGTCTCTGCTATCAAGTCAATCCAGGCTTCTGTTTAAGAGCTCCTTATCACAGAGCTCTCTGACATCTAAAAATATCCACTCACCCATACCACAGTTCAGTCCCTGCTTTGCTTTGCTCTTCATGGTGGTATCCCTCACACCCATTTGTTTTTCTGTTCACCAAACTAGTAAAGACCTCCATGACAGATTTTGTTTACTGCTTAATAAACAATAAATATCTGACCCGATCTGACACGGGGTTCAGTGGATTTTCTTTTCCTATCCAGTGCCCTGTACTGGGGTTTGAACTCGGGACCTGGGTGCTATCCCTTAGCTTTTCCATTCAAGGCTGGTGCTCTATCATTTGACCCACACTTCCACTTCCAGCTTTTTGCTGGTTAATTGGAGAAATCTTCCGTGCTTGTTTTCTTCAGCTGCCTTGACAGACCGCAATCCTCAGATCTCAGCCTCCTGAATAGTTAAGGTTACAGGCATGAACCACCGCAACCAGCCTGTCCCAAGTGAGTGCTGGGATTGCAGTCACGCACCATCGTGCCTGACTACAGGACCATTTTCTATGACAAGGTACAAGTATGGAGAAGGCTCAGTCACAGCTCCCAGGTCCTGAGTTCAAGCACCACAACGGACAATAAAATACAAAAGAAGACTGATGTCAGTGAAGCCTAGAGGATCCGAAGGCGGTGCGTGGTTGTACAGCCCGATTTACCCCGGCGGGCGCGGGTTTCAGGTGACAGGGCTCCCCGCGGAACGGCGTCTCCACCCGGGCTCTGCGACGACCGGCACGGGCGGCAGGTGCACATTCACAAGCAGCCCCCAAGCCTTCCCGGGGACTCCGGGGACCCGAGGCCGCTGGAAGGGACTGGGCACCCCGCCTCCACCCTGGAGACCCCGGCCGATGGGACGATAATCCCCACGGGCGCGGCACCTGCGCGGACGATCCGGGCTCGGTCTAGAGGCACAGGCGTCCCGGGACAAGCCGCCACGCCGGGGACAGGTCGGTCTGGAGGCAGGGACCTGGCGAGGACCAGCACCCCAGTCTGTGGCTGGAAGCACCCCAGGAGACCCCAGAGCGCGCACCCCCGCGCGCACCTCGCGGGAAATTTCTCAAACTCCCCGCGGAAGCGCCTCCCCGGAAGTCCTCCGTGCCCCGCTTCTCCATTGGCTGAGCCAACGCGGTGGGCTCCAGCCACTTCCGCCCTCCGCTCGCTGGGCGGGGCCGTCTCTGGGAGGAGCTTCCTCGCCCCGCCCTCGCTCCATTTTTAGCGTCTTCCGGTGCGGGGCCACGCCCCTTCCTGGAGCCCCGCCCCGGGCCGGCGGCCCCTCAGGCCCCGCGGCGCCGCTTCCGGTGAGGGCCCCGCCCCGGCTGTGGCTCCCGGCCGCGGAGGAGTCGGCGACGTCGCTGAGGCGCCGGGGCCTGAGCGGCCGCCTCCTCCCCGCTAGCGGACCGTGCCCGGGGCGCCCTGCTCTGGTAAGCCGGGAGGAAACGCCTTTCGCGTCGCCGGCGGGCGCCCAGCCGCGGCAGGTGGCGGGGACCGGGGCGGGCGGGGAGGCAGGTGTGTTCCGGAGACGCGGGCGCTGGTACGTACGGCCGAGGAAGTGAGGCTGGTGGGGGCCCGGTGCCCGGAGCGTGAGGAGAGGAGCGGATGGGAAAGGTGGCCTCCCGAACCGAAGAGTGGGGTGCCGAGAGGAGGGAAGGGGAAGGGTGAGGGGCTCCCCGAAACCGAGGAGAGGGTGGGTGGGGGACTAGTGGATAGGAAGGGGGTCCTGGAGAGTGGGAGGGGGGACTAGGGGATGGGGAGGGAGTCCTGGAGGATGGGAGGGGGGACTAGGGGATGGGGAGGGAGTCCTGGAGAGTGGGAGGGGGGACTAGGGGATGGGGAGGGGGTCCTGGAGGGTAGGAGGGGGGACTAGGGGATGGGGAGGGGGTCCTGGAGGATGGGAGGGGGGACTAGGGGATGGGGAGGGGGTCCTGGAGGATGGGAGGGGGGACTAGGGGATGGGGAGGGGGTCCTGGAGGATGGGAGGGGGGACTAGGGGATGGGGAGGGGGTCCTGGAGGATGGGAGGGGGGACTAGGGGATGGGGAGGGGGTCCTGGAGGATGGGAGGGGGGACTAGGGGATGGGGAGGGGGTCCTGGAGGGTGGGAGGGGGGACTAGGGGATGGGGAGGGAGTCCTGGAGGGTGGGAGGGGGGACTAGGGGATGGGGAGGGAGTCCTGGAGGGTGGGAGAGGGGACTAGTGGATAGGAAGGGGGTCCTGGAGAGTGGGAGGGGGGACTAGGGGATGGGGAGGGGGTCCTGGAGGATGGGAGGGGGTCCTGGAGGATGGGAGGGGGGACTAGGGGATGGGGAGGGGGTCCTGGAGGGTGGGAGGGGGAATTAGGGGATGGGGAGGGGGGACTAGGAGATGGGGAGGGAGTCCTGGAGGATGGGAGGGGGGACTAGGGGATGGGGAGGGGGTCCTGGAGGGTGGGAGGGGGAATTAGGGGATGGGGAGGGGGGACTAGGGGATGGGGAGGGAGTCCTGAAGGGTGGGAGAGGGAATTAGGGGATGAGGAGGGGGGCCTGAAGGGTAGGAGGGGGGACTAGGAGATGGGGAGGGGGGCCTGGAGAGTGGGAGGGGGGACTAGGCGATGGGGAGGGAGTCCTGGAGGGTAGGAGGGGGGATTAGGGGATGGGGAGGGAGTCCTGGAGGGTAGGAGGGGGGACTAGGGGATGGGGAGGGGGTCCTGGAGGGTAGGAGGGGGGACTAGGGGATGGGGAGGGGGTCCTAGAGGGTAGGAGGGGGGACTAGGGGGTGGGGAGGGGGTCCTAGAGGGTGGGAGGGGGGACTAGGAGATGGGGAGGGGGGCCTGGAGAGTGGGAGGGGGGACTAGGGGATGGGGAGGGAGTCCTGGAGGGTAGGAGGGGGGACTAGGGGATGGGGAGGGAGTCCTGGAGGGTAGGAGGGGGGACTAGGGGATGGGGAGGGAGTCCTGGAGGGTGGGAGAGGGGACTAGGGGATGGGGAGGGGGTCCTGGAAGGGCCCAGGGACCGAGACTGGGAGGGGCTCCAGGCCTGAAGGATCTGCCAGGCTGGACACAAAACTACACGCAGTAGAAAGCTTCGAGTTCAGGGGATCCGGGAACTTCAGGAGGAAGGAGGTGGAGTGGTTTAGATTTCTGAGATGTTCTGCACACGTAGTCAGGTGTGGTATTGCTGCCACGGCCTGCCGGCTGCTTAGGCACTGGGGGGCAGAGTATGTGCTGAGTTGTAGACTTGAGTGGTCTGGGCCTCACTCAAGAGGCCCCAGCCCAGCTCCCCTCTGCTGGGGACAGCACACTGAGATGAAAGTGCCACCGGAAAAGAAGCAGTTGTTCAGTGTGACTGGCAGGAATCAGTTGAAAAATTATTCCGTTTGTGAACGATCAGCTGTAATCATTATAATTGGCCACTGAATTGGCTGCATTATTCTAATTTTCTTTGACTCATATTGTTTGCTTTTTTTTTTCTCCCTTTAAATGACCACTTTTGCCCACTAGATTTAATGTCAAATTTTTTTGTGTGCTTTGTTAAGGTCATACTTTCTAAAATGCAGGAATTGGAGTTGAATCTTTAGCGGAATACAAAAGGCACAACCAGAGCTTCTAAGATAAACCAAAAAATGAGAATATTTTTCATTTTTTGCCTAGTGCTAAAAATTAATAAAATAAATTAATTAATCCAAGCTATTTTTGTTGCTAGGGTTGTGATTACTCCCCCAATCCAATGAAATTTTGAAAGGTGTTAATTACACACACACACTTAGGCACTTCCCACCTCTTCCTGAGAAACATCGGAATGATAGTTATCAAGTCCTAACTTGTAAAATGCAGCTTCTTCTTTCATGTGATAACAAAAATTGCATACCGCGTTGCTAGCCTAAAATTTACTAAAATTTACCCTAAAATTTACTTTGCATGGTAATCCGTTCACTTGTGGAAGACTTGGCAGAGAAAACAACCCAAGTGGGGGGTTGGGGGGAGTGAGGAGGTGGCTAGAGAGGTGGAAGGAGGTGGAGAGGGTGTGAAAGGGGTAGGTGTTTGGATACTGATTGGTAAGAATGTAGATAAACCTGCCGCCAGAATATTTTTGACCTGAAGAGCCTTTTCTTTTTGTATTCCTGGAAGAATGAAAAGAAGTGAATCCTCAAGAAATGGGATATGAGATTGACTTAGTCATTTCTGTTTGAAAAAAGAAGAGGCATTAACTTGTTTAGACAGTGTTGATACCTGTTTCAAATTAATTAACTTTAAAATCTCTAGAGGAATTTCCCCCCTCCCCCTCTACCTCCCCCCATTGTTTTTGAGCAAGGATTGCAATTTGAAACTCTGGGGCTCCTTAAGTGTTTCTTTCATGTTGTTGAAATTGGATGCTTTTTTTTTTTTTGAGACTATAATGTCCAGTTAACCTGGTTCAGTCCACTGGGCAAGCAGGCTGGCAATTTGATCTGGGAAATATGCAGAGTTTAAACCCAAGAGTCCATCACTCCATCTTGATTTTCCTGTATGAGAAGTCATTCCAGCCACTGATGGCTGTAGGTCTAGCTTGGGTGGTAAAATCTTTCTAATGTTTCTGGGAACAGAAGCAGTTTCCCAAGCAGGCCCTTCTTTTCCTTTATTATGGTTTTCATAGTTACAATTCCTGTTGCAACAAATAGTGCAAGCCAAGCCCAGTTGACTTCATAACAAGCAGATGAATGTTTGATAATGTAAAGAGATAGATCAGAACATGTGTTAACAGGCTATTTAGATTTGCTTCTTCAAAAGCCATCTATAGTCTGCTGCTGCTGAGGTTCTCTCAGCTTTCCCTCTTCAAGCCCGTGACTCTTCTTTGCATCTTTCCCTACCCACTCCCAACCCCCACCAGCTCAGAACCCATACTTCTTTCCTAGAGAAAAGGAAGCATTTTGGACCTGTTTTTTCTTTTTTAATTCCTCCTTCCTTCTTTGTAGGTTGATTAATCACTTCAAGTAAAGATCCAGTGTGCCTGCTGAGCTGCGCCCAGGCTCAGAGCCATGCCAGTCTGTGGGTGAAGCTTAAGGCAATAATGGAGCCACTGCCGACGCAGCAGCAGCAGCAGCAGCAGCAGCAACAGCAACAGAAGCCACAGAAGCTGTC